>NW_015627262.1:370046-374400 GCF_001515625.1 Sinocyclocheilus rhinocerous
TATATATATATATATATATATGTGTGTGTGTGTGTGTGTGTGTGTGTGTGCATATATACAAGACAAACTGAAATATTTCGTCAATAAAACACAATTATTAACATATATAAAATAATGCCTTTTTAATAACTAAAAATAAACTAATTTTGGAGTTTGATGATGAACACACTGTAAGACACAACTATACAGCATAGTTTAAAACAAGTTTGGCAAATAGATGAAAAACAGATTCAGACATTCAACAAAACTAAGCTTTATAAGACATGTATACACACATATGCATACACATATAACATACATAATACATGTTCAAATTTGACTGTAATATTGTGAAATAATTGAAAAAAATATATACTTCAGTTAAAAAAAAAACTAAGCGTTATATTGTTATAATAATGATTTTTTTAATGTCTACACAAATCTAAATGAAAAACTTGAGACTGGTACATGAGCCATTGAGTAATCCTCTGCAGCCATCTAGTGGCTGTAGTTGAAATTTCATGTTATTTTAATTTTAAAAGTGTTTGTTTTCCAATAGATTGAA
Source organism: Sinocyclocheilus rhinocerous (assembly GCF_001515625.1). NCBI lineage: Eukaryota > Metazoa > Chordata > Actinopteri > Cypriniformes > Cyprinidae > Sinocyclocheilus > Sinocyclocheilus rhinocerous. The sequence goes on from NW_015627262.1 coordinate 370,591, forward strand.
AAAAAAAACATAAATCCCCCAAAACTGCACAACTATACAGTGAAGACATAAATAAAGCGAGTAATGTTGACATAAAAAAATGACATTATTATGTTACAAAATCACATTTTACTGTCTGGTTATGTAAATTAGTTGGACAGAAAAAGGAATACTGTTGCCTTGTGTAGCATAGCAAGCAACATAGTATCACAAGTAATATATTAACCTATTTTTAATCCATATGTCATGGCCACACAATGTTAAGTTGTGGCCTTCAAGATATTATATTGAGAGAACCATAGATATGTATACATAGATGTCACATTCGATAGCTCCAGACACATCAACACGTCTGCCATCTTGGAATGGTCAACGTGTTGTCACAGTCAAAATCAATGAGTTTTCCAAGATCCAACAACATGGTGCAGCCCCTGTTTGTAAAAACGGCCGAGATTTAAATTCCAGAAGAAATGGGACAACCTTTCACAGGTAAGAAAGTGTTGTTTTGTGTATTAACTCCATTTTTTAACTATTTTTTGTATAAGCTAACACATTTGTTTTGTGTAATTGTGTTAGTTTAACACAATTACAAAATGATGTAACCTGATACTGCAATAAACAGTCTTTTAATTTAAACTTTATAAATAATTTGTATGCATGTATAAAAAAAAGGATGTTTGAAATGTTTGTTACCTTTAAAAACAGTGAGTCGTCTTCAAAGATAGAAGATTTTAAACATTTTTGTTATTTATAAATGTATACATTTATAAATTTTGTTTTATATATACATATATACATATTTTTACAAGAAACAAAACAAAAAAAACTACCTTTTGTTAGTGAGGAGCTTAAAGGGCTAAGGAAAGAACAACATGGCTAGCAGAAGATTGAAATTCAGGAAGAATTTTAATAAATACTGTATATAAAATCTATGTCCAGTATAAACTGACACTACAGTATGGACATGTCACGTTTTACGCTGTTAGATAAGTCTTCTAAAAATGAGCAAAACACAGAAAACTTTATAGCTGATATAGTTGGAGTCGCTCCCCCTCTAAGGAAATTGTCACTTCTACCAAGTCATGTGTCAAGATTTTAAAAAGCGACCTTCTGCTCGGCTGATTCGCCGCTTCTCCGCCACCGTCAGCGTCGCAGGAACGCGGTCCCAGCTGATCCCCTGCCGCCATCCCGCGAGCCTAAAAGAGCTTATTTCTAAGAGGTAAGTTCTAAAAGAGCTACATTTCTAGCGACGTTGTTGCAAATGTCGTGCTGCGAGTGTGGTTCGTGCAGGGAACCTTGCACAATGCAGTGAGTGCGACGCCTGTCTGGGCAGCCCCCACGCAGAGACTGCACACTCACTGAGACGGAATGCTCTCGCCGAGAGCATGAGTCTCGCTCTTCTCCGCTCGCAGACCTCCTTCAATGAAGGCAGCCCCGCTCTCCCGTTTCTCCTCTCTCAGCGAGCCTCAGAGAGAGAAACATGCAGCAGAGTCAGGGAACTAAGCAACCAGGTCTGAGCTCGCTCTCCCCGCTGCGCTTCGATCCTGGTCTTACACGTGAGGATCAGCACCCCTCGTTACATCGAGCGGCTCTATCCTCCTAGGCGGATCGGAGCAGAACGCTGTCACGGGCAGCTTAGCATTTGTGTGTGTGTCGCTAAGGCTGCGCTCACAGCTCACAGCCTGTTCGCTCGCGGAAGGCGGCCCAGCCTCCCCGCTCTCATGTTTCTCTCCTCCCAGTTACCGCGGAGGAAGCAACAGTGAGCTCGCGGGTTGAGCGATCAGGCTTGAGCAATTTCATTACACACATCATGCGTGCAGCGTGCTTTACTTGATCTTCCAGTGTGTGTTACACGTGAGGATCAGCGCCCATCGTTACACCGAGCGGCTTAATCCTCCTAGGTATATTTGAGCAGAACGCGGTCACCTCTATTGCTGGCAGCTTCGCATTTGTGTGTGTGCCGCTGAGCCCCGCTTTCCCCGCTCTTGTGTTTCTCTCCTCCCGGTTACTTTGATCTGCCAGGTTGTTTTCACATAAAGAGCATCAGTACCCCTCTTCTAATGAGCGGTTTGATCTTTTTAGGCGGATTAAAAGAGAATGCTGTCACTAATGATTAATATCACTGACAGCTTCAGATCGGACGCGTCTGGACCACGCCCACACTGAGGCAGCACGCTCAGGGGCTGACTGCTCTCGCTACAAGAGCATTAAGTCTAACGAAGCATTTTTTGAAAGCATTTTCAAAAGAGAGCAAATTTTCTCTTCTGTTTATCACGAGTGTGGGGTCCCCGTACGGCAACCAGCCACTCAAATTAATCCAACCCCTTGTCACGCGGGCTGAGGCCTGGCAGGTCATCCCCAGAGTGCCAGACTGGGTTTTGGGGATAATAAAATGAGGTTATTCACTGCAATTCGCTCGAAGACCCCCGCGATTCAGCGGGCGTGGTTCCCACCTCGGTTTAGAGCAAAGACGCACACGACCTGTGCTACGAGGTGATGAATTTGCTGGCGATAGGAGCCGTAGAAATGGTTCCCCCAGCTCAGAGCGAGTCAGGCTTCTACAGCCGCTACTTCCTCGTCCCCAAAAAGGAGGGCGACCTAAGGCCCATCCTCGATCTCACGCACCTGAACCGCGCCCTCATGAAACAGCCATTCAGGATGATTACATTGAAACAGATCCTCTCTCAAGTGTGCCCAGGGGAATGGTTCTTTTCGCTGGATCTGAATGATGCCTACTTTCATATCCAGAAAGCCCCCCCACCACAGACGGTTCTTGAGATTCGCCTTCGAGGGAGTGGCATATCGATACACGGTCCTTCCCTTTGGACTGTCCCTAGCTCCTCGCACTTTTACGAAGTGCATGGATGATTTTGCCAAGAGTGCACTGTTGCCCAGCCAATGGATATCGTTCCTGGGAACAGTTCTCGACTCAAATAAGGGTGGTAGTCACACCAGAATGTGCACTGGCCATTCAGCAGCTCGTGGCCTCATGCAAAGTTGGAGCCTCTCGCCGATCCCAGAGGTAATCAGGCGAATCAGGGAACAGAAACACAAGGTTCTGTTGGTGGCCCGGCTCTGGAGCAACCAACACTGGTTCACAGAGCTGTCTCGGCTGCTCTCAGCAGTCCCGTGGCCCATTCCCCTGAGACGAGACCTCCTCTCTCAGGCAAACAGAACGATATGGCACGCCCAGCCCGAGCTGTGGGCTCTGCACCTCTGGCCTCTCGATGGGAGCCAGCGGACCTCCCCGAGAGCATAAATGATCTTTCATTAACAAGGTTCAGGAGGAGCACGATCAGATAATCAATTCGGCATAGGTGGAGCTCGTTAGTTAATCACCTTAACTAGCACAATACGTAGCCTACATATAAACAGCCAACTTACCTCCATCCCACAACAGTTTTCCATCATCCCTCCTCCACCCCAACTCCTCACTCTTATTCTATTTCTCATCCCATTTTAGGGATAGGGGGAGTTCTCTGAGTTCAGGCTCTCTCCCGAGCTTGGAGCCCTCCCTCTGGATAGCACGCCAAATATGCTTACTTATTGCTCAATCCAATTATATGTTAGTGCGAACTCGTGAAATACAATATCTCAGGCTAGAGCACCCTCTACGAGGCGGCTCTATGCCCTTAAATGGTCTGTCTTCTCCGCCTGGTGTATGGCCCGCGGTGCAGACTCATTTTCCTGCGACATATCTCTGATATTGTCCTTCCTGCAAGAGCTGTTGGATAAGGGTCGTTCCCCCTCCACTCTCAAGGTCTATGTAGCAGCCATAACAGCCTCACATGCTCCTATAGCTGGCCAGTCGGTGGGCAGGAACAACCTAGT
>NW_015627262.1:374462-402803 GCF_001515625.1 Sinocyclocheilus rhinocerous
GCCCTATTGCCTCCTGCGGGGCTTCCCTGCAAAATACTTGGTCCCTCTGGGCCCCAATTGGTGCTCAAGGCAAGTTCAAGTATTAGTCTTTCCTCTAGCATAGCACGGCGGGATTGTACTGGTTCCCCATAGCATCTTAAGCAGACGGAGTACGAGTGAAGTATCGATAGGGAACGTACACGGTTACTAACGTAACCTCGGTTCCCTGAGATACGGGTCGGTGGGCAGAAACAACCTAGTCGTTTGTTTTTTGAAGGGGTCTAGGAGGCCCAACCCGCCTCGCCCCATCATCGTCCCTACATGGGACCTGCCATGGTGTTGAGGGCTGTGAAGAGCCCTCCCTTCGAGCTGCTACAGTCCATTGACCTTCGTCCCCTGACGTCAGTATTCTGAGAAAATTTAGTTTTCCCCATAGCGTTTTAAAGGCAGAGTAAGTGATTTCTGGTAGCCAATGTTGATATTTGAAATCACCAAAACAAACACGCCCCTACCCCAAAAGGGTCTTGCCCCTATTTTGATAGGCATGGTTATGTACCTAAAGCGCTCTCTCCACACTGTTCAGAGCACAGGTATTAGCTCTTTCGGCGCTTCCTCCTTCGGAGCAGGACCAAGAGCTGAATTTACTCTGCCCCGTCAGGGCATTGAGTTCAGGCAGTCGGAACAGCTTTTTGTATGCTTCGGTGACTGCACCAAAGTGTCTCCGGTCACGAAGCGGAGACTTTCCAAATGGATAATCGACGCTATCACGCTAGCATACTCTTCTTTGGGCCTACGATGCCCCATGGGAGTAAAAGCCCAGTCAACAAGAGGCGTTGCCTCTTTGTGGGCTTGGTCTAGCGGTGTGTCCACTGCAGAAATTTGTGCGGTGGCCGGCTGGGCCTCGCCGTCCACATTTACCAGGTTTTATAATCTGGATGCTCCGGCCTTACAGGCTCGGGTCCTTTCTGCTTAAACGGACTTATTCTGGCATATGGCAAAACCAGTGCTTCAGGCGTTTGCCTTCTTCACTATATGCTCTTGGCCCCCTCTGGGTTCCGAGGCTGTACAATTTCTCTTGGAACGATTACTCAGCGCTGGGCTGACCTCTGCGAGTTTGGCCCTATTGCCTCCTGCGGGGCTTCCCTGCAAAATACTTGGTCCCTCTGGGCCCCAATTGGTGCTCAAGGCAAGTTCAAGTATTAGTCTTGCCTACCTTGCTAGTTTTCATAGTTACCCTCATTAGTTTCCATAGAAAATAATTACTTTCACCTGTCCCTTTTTCAAGCCCCTGTTAATTCATTTATAACGCATTGTTTCTATTGCGCTGCATCTGAAATTTAATACTTCCAACTAATTAGTATGCAAAAAATAGACGCATATCTGAATTTATTGTATTCAAAAAACAGAAGGCAAAAAGTACCCGGATGACCTACTATTATCCTACTGACACTGTACTATCCCATGAGGTCAAGGGAGAGAATTTATAAATGGAAGTGAAGCAACACAACTGACGCTGGCAAGTCACATGATAATAATGACATGGTGGGTGTAATATTTCCGAATTTCCTTCATACCCATATTCATAATATATAGATAGAACCTACTTTTTTTAAACAGTCGTGAAGACAGTTCAAATTCAAATGTAGTCCCTACTCAGTACAAGATTTCAGATGCACCGATGGTCTTTGTCTGATGTTGTCCTTATTGAATATTAATCCTGTTTATCTTGTGTTTAGAATCTCTTTTTTGTTACAGGGATTTACTTTTGTTCATCACTGCATTTGGATCCTATCCTCCCTGTCATTTTAGTTTAAACTAATTTAATGGTTTTACACATAAAAAAAAGGTCACACTTTACTTTAAGGTCCAATCCTCACTATTAACAAACCATTAACTATGATTTTTGCCTCAATAAACTCCTATAGGTTAATAATAGGCATGCTAATAAGCAACTAGTTAATAGTGAGAACTGGTCCCTATACTAAAGTGTTACCAAAAAACAACAAACAAAAAAAACGTTAATCATGTAAGATAGTGGCTCCCCCCACTGGAAATGCACTGCTATTGTTCAGCTAATTTCTTGAAAACAGTGGAGGTTAAGTCAAAATTACTAATGCAATTCATGCAAAACTGATTTCAATACATATCTTTTCAATACATTCTTTTAAATTTCTGAATTAAAATAAAATGTAATCTTTTGTGGGGCTTAAAATAAAGGGTGTAACTTTGAGCTAGACAAAACTTTAAAAAAACTTTTTACAGTAAAAAACTGTAAAAAAAAAAAAATAATAAAATAAATAAGACAAACACGTAAATACATAAATAAAAAATATAAACTCACAAAAAGACAAACATTTTTTTTAAACAGCACAACAAATGAAACCGGGTTAACACTTTATTAGTATTAGTGTCTAACTAAATTATTATTTTTTTTAAGTTCACTTTTTGTATTTAGATTACTGCTGAAAAATATCATTCAATATCTTAGTTTCAATGTAGTTTCAAAAGCCACAGAAAATAAACTACTTTCCATCTATTAAATAATATTATATTATATAGCCTATAACACACTATATTATAATGATTACATTATAATATATATAATACATAACACACTATATTATAATGATTACACAATACTATTATACTAATACATAGTTTTTTCATTATTACAATACAATAAACATACTGTATTAATACTATAATTGATACGAGTATGTGCAAAGGAAATGACATCCAACAGAGCAAAACAGAATCATTTGACACAAGTACATTAAAATACAAATAACAAATATAATAGCAAATAATATTGTGAAAATGTCAAAATCTAATCATTCTAGTAAACTACTTTCCATCTATAAAATAAGAATATTATATTATTTAATGATTATAATACACTATATTATAATGATTACATGATAATATATATAATACATAATACACTATATTATAATGATTACACAATACTATTACGCTAATATTACAGTTTTTTTTAATTATTACAATACAATAAACATACTGTATTAATACTATACTTGATGAGTATGTGCAAGCAAATGATATCCAACAGAGCAAAACAGAATCATTTGACACAAGTACATAAAATACAAATAACAAATATCAAAACAAATAATATTAGTATCATTCTAATCACACTATTTCCATTGATGAAGTAGTTATATATAAAACCTATTTTACGTTATTGATTTAGACAACATGATTATCACTACAGTGATCAATCATTACAGTGTAATAACTGTGATATTATGCATTCGCGTGAAACCCTTCATTTATGAGTCATTTCCCCCGCCACAGTCACTGTCACAAGCTGCTTCCACTCATAATGTGAGTCAGTTCCAATCTCATTTTTCATTTCCGTCACACCAATTATTCCAGTTCTTATCCAATAAGCCCACAGCTTCTTCACTTCTCCCAGGTGCCTGTGCTCCTCTTCAGCCAGGATGATGTTACCGTAAGCCCTCCTCTGTCATCATGGTCACTTTCACCCCATTGAACATCTCTGTGCACATGGTGATGTCCTCACGGGTGGAGATATGTCTCCGGTTGGGTCCGTGTTGGCGCCTGTGGGGCAACAGGAAGAGGCGTTTGACGGCAGTGCGGTACTTGTTGGACATGACGTTGTAGAGGACGGGGTTAATTGAGGCACTCAGGTAGAAGAGCACCATGGAGGCCACGTTGAAGTTCTGACTGAGGCGGGCGGAGTGGTAGTCGTCCACGTGTGTGAAGAGGAACCGACCGATGTGGTAAGGCAGCCAGCAGATGGCAAAGACCAACACAACAACAGCTAGGAGAAGAAACGGGGACAGGACATGGGGTTAATTAATAGAAGAATGAGATTTGTCCGGGTGTTTGTGTACTTAGACTGATTTATGAAGGCTTCTAATAAACAAAACAGCCACATTTGCTAATCAAACATAAATGAACATGACTGATGAATAGACAAGATGTTACGTATTTGCAAGATCTGTCAACTACTTCTCTCACAATTTGACACCGTTCATTTACATTGCAAATACGTTTCTACTGGTACTAATTTAGATAAGGCAATATTCACGTCTCACCCTAGTAACTTTAAATGCGGAAGAATGGACAATGTTGTAACTGTCAGTTTTACCCCTTAGAAATAATCAACAGGGATGAAATTGCAATTATTCGCATCCTCCTGAGAGAATAGAAAGAGCTTTGTCTACAAATACAAAGAATTTAAACAGATAAAAACTGTTTTAAGGGAATAAAATCAAGATTTATTTGATCTATTTCACTTTCCCCCAGTTTCGCAGACAAGGCTTAAGCCTAGTCCTAGACTAAAATGTAAATCTGAGCTGTTTCAAATGAAAGAAACTTGCACTGACTGATCTTAAAATATATCAGTGCCTTTGTTTTGTCTCAAGATGCACACCAGCAATGCTTTTTCTAAGGCACGTTTATAAAAATTACTTAAATGTCCTAATTGAACTATGGCTTAATCCTGGTTTAGGCTAAGCCCTGTCTATGGAACCGGGCCTTTATGTATTTATTCAATAGTTAGAAGTAGAAATGGAGTTACATGATTGCTACAGTTCACATTGGTAGTGGGGTAGATCGTAACAACAACACTCTTTGCGCTTAACATTATTTGTAATAAGTTGTAGATTTCAAAACAACTTTAATTTGTAACATATAGACATTGGATAGCATATCAAAGTTTGAGATGAACAGTGCAAACATTTATAACTTAAAGAGTTATAGCTATCCTCTTGCAGGCCACCTTGAGGCTAGGGTGCCGTATTGGACTCAAGTCTGTTTCGAGTCCAAGACCATATTTTAATATGTTTTGTGGTCTGTGCCGACTCACACATATGATCTGCTTTGTGTTATTGTGTCTCTAGACTGGAACACACTGGTGTGCGCTGCAGAGGTTTAAGTGACGATGTAAAACTAGCCTTCATTCATGCCAAAGGAAAGAATACTTGTACTTTCAAAATGATATAGACCCTCTTCAGGTCTCGGCTTAAGTTTGACTCAACAAACTCAGGTCTTGGCCTGGACTCAGTATCGGATGAGCTGGTCTTGACTACAGCATTGTTAAAATGTGCTATATGCTTTTAGCATTGCAACATTGGCTAGGGGTGTTGTGGATGCTCACTTAAAGTAAAAAGAGACTACCTTTAAGCCTGATGACATTCTAATCTCTAAAAATTGCTCGGGTCTCTTCTTCAGTTTAAGTTATATGGTTTTAATCTTTTTCACCCGTTTAATGATCAGCCAGAGAAAAATCGTTAGCATGAACTGAAGTAATCACACTAGATCACAAAATCGCACAAATCTCTCATGATTAGAGATTTGAGACTCTTTCTTGTCACAACGTCTTTTCGAGCACAAGCATTCCATGACGGTTTACACTACAAGATTTGATACTTGGCATTAGGGGCTTGTCCAGATCTCGAAACTGTAACACAACTGTCTATGGCCGTTACCTAAAGGCTGAAATATACTACATGACTTAAGCTTAGATTTTTACTCTGATTTGCATTCTGGATGAGTCGATGTTAGTTGCCTAAAGTCTGAGACAGTCTGCCAGATTTTGGGCGGTTGGAGTTGACAGATTTCACAGAAAATCGCGTAGTGTATGAGGGGCACAGACTCTTTTTTTTAGCTTCAAACTCAGATTCCATTCAGTCGAAGGATTTTAAACATATCTGATATTTTGAGCCGATGTTAGAACATGTTGTTTTCAATTGTCATGCTGCTTCCTAGCAACAACGTTTATGTTTCTGCTCACGTTTTATGCGTTTAGAACGACTTGAAAGTCTTTTGTGTGATTCTCATTAGTTTAGTGCAGGGGTGTCTAAACTCGGTCCTGGAGGGCCACTGTCCTCAACTCACCAGCCCGGAAGTTTTTATTGTGCCTGGTAAGACCTTGATTAGCTTGTTCAGGTTTGTTTAATTGGGGTTGCAGCTAAACTTTGCAGGACAGTGGCCCTCCAGGAACAGGACTGGACACCCCTGGTTTAGTGTATGATGCCCAGTTTTTCACTGTAACCATATTCAAAGTCTGCAAATATATGATGCCTAGTGTTTCAAAATCTGTTCTGATGTTAAAAGTCACGTAGTGTATTCCAGCCTTAACACTTCCCAAGACCCACTCACCCAGAATCTTGACGGTTTGCCTGTTAACCTTCTGTCTGGCTGCTGCATTGGGCCCATGAAGCTCATGACGACTCTTCCACAACTTTCGACCGATGGATCCATACAGAAAGAGCAGGCAAAACATGGGGCAGAAGAAGTAGGCGGTCGACACCCAGATAGTGGTGTGCAGCAGCCCCGATTCGATGGCATAGCGTGTGTGCTTGCACTGCCGAGTGGCCGGGTCAGGCATAGTCTCGTTCTCGTACTCCACGCCCATCAGGAAGAACACTGGTGCAGCAGACAGAAGGGCGAAGCCCCACAGAGCCAGAATGACATACTTGACCCTTCTCTTGGTGATGGCAGCCTTGGCTTTGAAAGGGAAGCAGATGGCCAGGTAACGCTCCATGCTGAGCACTGTGATGTGAAGAATGGTGGCATTGGTGCATCCTTCATTGATGTAGTGTGATAGACGGCACACCAGCTCCCCAAAGACCCAGGGTACGTACTTCCAGAGGCGGTAGAGGTCGAAGGGGAGGCTGAGGAAGATGACCAGGTCTGAGATGGCCATGCTGGAGAGATACAGGTTGGTGGTGGTCTTCATGTCCTTGAAGCGGTTGATAATGAGGATGGTCATGGTGTTGCCGGTTATCCCGATGATGAAGAGCAGGATGCAAATGGTGGTGACAGGAATGAGGGTGGAGGATGGGAAGAGAGAGTCTCCGCAATGGTGGTCCTCCATATTGATGCAAGTCTGCAGGTGCCTCTTGATAAGGTCTAAGAGATTGTGGTAAGTGTACAAAAGACCTTTAAAAGAGGTTGAGAAAGAAGAACTCTAATGTGACTCCTTCGCTGAAAGTCCGTTTCAGCATCAGGGAAGGTGGAACCAAAGAGGTGGTGCGTTTGAACAGGAGATGAAAAAGACGAGACCTGTGGACGTTGTATCTGGTGCTCTGCTGCAGGAGATGAGAGCATCACCTCTACCCGACGGTGTGCGTGCAGAATATCACTTAGTCCCGTTCTTAATTAAATAGTGAGATCACAAGAGGTGGAGACAGTAGACAGATAGGGATAGAGGTGAGAGGTGGGGCTTTGGCTTTCAATGTGTGCATTTAAATGAACAGCTCTTGATCCTTGACTGTCTACTAATATGAATTACATTATTTGCATATCAGTATTTATTACATTTTATCCAATTAAATAACTTGCAATCTTTAGATCAAAATCATATTAGGAATTCTCTTAGAATTATAATTAAGAAAGCATAAAGCATGGCTATTACAGTTTAACTAAAACATAGGAAACCGTTACTTGAAATAAAATAAAATATAAAAAAAAACTTTAAACCTATATATAGACACGTCAAAAAACAAACAGAATTACTAAAGCTAATATATAAGCTATATAATCGTATCTAAATAATATTAAAGATTTGTAATAAATTATATTTAATATTTTTTCAAATATTTATTTTTAGTAATTTCACTAATTTGGCTAAGATGTCATTTTGTCAAATCAACATCTAAAATGAAAACCTAATTAATGAAGAAACATGAGAGCTGTGACCCAAGCATCTCTCAAAAAGTCTAATGTACCCTTTTATAGAAATACTTAAATTTCAACAAGCATGTTTTTTTTTTCTTTCAGTTCAAAAGATATACTGAATAGAAGGTATGACCTAACTGTGTTTTTCTTTCTTCTTACAAACAGTTAATTAATATTAACATTGGCAATGTCTAACACAATCTTAATTCAAACTGTATGTTGATGCACAAAGAAGCTCCTGGTGTGGCAGGTGCATTGTGTTCACTTCAGATCTGTTTTGAAACATTCATTTAGATCATCTTAATGTCTTTGTAATATGCTTTAACACTTGATTCAGGTGCTGAAGAATAATCTAATTTAATAGACAATCTGTCTGGAGTGGCTCGCTCTTTGTGGATGAAATTGAACCAGGCAGGAGGAATGAGCTTTTGGTTAGTACACAGTCTAGTCAGGAAGTCTGGATCTCTTACTATCAGCACAAAATCTGAAAATTATGTTTTTACCAGTTTCACTGAAAAACCAGTTTCATTGAAAAAAAAAAAAAACGTCTTAGGAATTATTATATTAATTAGATTTTCTTCCGGGGTAGAAATTTAAATTAAAAACCAATAAACCAATAATTCTTGACTGAAAAATATATTCATATACTGTTTTTTTTTTGTTTTTTTTACAAAACATTAGCATAGTGATATGAATCTACATATATGGCAACATGCAGTAAAAGACGACAATTAAGAATTATAAATCTTTTATTGTGCATGGATCCGTCTGTAGATATCATAACTATACAGACATACTTTAGATACATATATATGATTATACATTTCCTATCTGATAACGAACATTTTAAAGTGATATGTCTGATAGTATGTATACTATAACAAATTTTTGTTTTGGAATGTACGGTGTATGAGGTAACTGCAAACATTAAAATTACATAAAAATGGTCTCTTTTTTTGTGCATATTTTATTGATTTTTTTGTAGCTTTTCTTTCTCCCAAGAACCAAACACCTACCATGGTGGGGAGACGGCACACTTCGCAAATTACATTTTATCACTATCAAAAATAGGAATTTGAGTTTTTTTCCCCCTTCTATGACAAACAGAAGACATCTGCAGTATATCTATTAGACCAAATCATGTAATTCATTTTCATCCAAGACTTCTTGCAAGTTACTTGTAGTTGTTAACAGTTGTTGACAGCACTCATATGCCCATAACCAAAGCACGACACAAAACCCTACGACCAGACCATCATGCTGCTGTCACAGCGCTGACAGTCACAAGACTTTAACACACAGAGAAAAAGGCAAAAATTTCGATTCACAGGAAGTACATGTAGGATTAACACAAGTCATTACTGCTGTTTGCATTTCATTTCTTGCACTTTTCTTAATTTCTCTGCTGGACAGAGTTAACTTAAAGGTTTTATTTCCATATAAAAATAAAGTTTAAATGTGTGATTTAAACAAGAAAAAAGATATCTGAAAATTAATATTTAGTCCTGTATTCAGTACTCTCAAGATTACATCAAAAAGTAATATTGCTAAAAGTAAAGGTTAACACAATGTGATAATTTGGTTTCTAAAACAAAAAAAATTATAATAACAATAGAGAAATTAAGAAAAATAATATGACTTTTGGAAATCATGATTATTGACTGAATAAACCATTTCAAGAACAAATTTCGTGGTACTACATTTTTAAAAACAGCCAAAACACATTGAGGGCTTTTGCACAACTGGAGAACATGTCCCATAAAACGCATCACAAAATCAAGACGCATTCGATAAGTTTGTTTTTTTCTCTTCTCACTAAGGTGCAAAGGTAACGACTGAAGGAAAGGTTTCCGAGAAGCATACATTGTGCTGAACGACAATATTTTGGAGCAAAGCAGCTGCTTGATTGTAAAAACAAGCTACAGTATACGTACATGATAGTAAAAATAACTATTAAGCTGAGTTAGTTTGGTATTCATAGTCATAGTCTTACTCCCCCGTACTAAGCCAGAATCTCAGGTCCTTGTATCATACTGTACAAAAATATAATAGCATTTCTCTAGTTATTTTTGCATCCTTTACACATTCTGAACATCAAAAAAGTTCTGAGGAAAGTGCTAAATCAACGTTCGCCAATTTGAGTGGTATCAGTCTCGCCTCGCCTTTTTTAAGTTGTGGACTCGTAGACTTCGCTCAGATCCCCCGGCGGGACTTCTGCTCGCCCGTACCCCCTCGTCGACGGCGTAGTCACTGGCCCTCAAGTCCCAGGCCCAAGATAGCAAACCGGTGAGCGACGCAACCACCGAGCTAGCTTTGAACGAAACTTACACTCAACAGTTTACAACTGAAATTATACGTATAAATAACAAAGACTACAGCTACACAAATAAATGAAGTGGTACGAGATAAGTATGCGACGAGCGGTAAGCTTCATTGCTGATCCTTCAATAAATCGCCCTCTGAGTCCGACAGAGGGAATGGCGTTCTTTCGACAGCATGCGCGGAAGGGACAGCGGGTAGCGGAAAGATAGAACAATAGATTGGGTGAAGTGATTCTACAACTTCCTTTTCTCAATCCTTCCCTCCTCGACGCTGGTGCCGGAACGAAAAATAAAGCAAGAAAAACAAACATCAACAAACAAAAACTTGTTTTGACGATGTAATGCGGGGCCGAGGCTCATTCGATCACGAAGTACTGGATGGCGACCGCGATGAGGATGGAGGTCACGGCCAAGAGGGCGATGATGAGAAAAGAAAACTGTTCGTCTGTCAGGCTGCGGTTTGGCTTCTGGGCCTCGGCTGCTTTGGACCCCGTGGCACCAGAGACCCCGGGGGTGTCGACACGAGGTGGGAGCAGGATGACAGTGGAGCTGTAGGGCCCGATGATTTCGGGGGCATCCTGGCACTGCCGGATGGCGCAGACGCGAAATCGGTACTCCGTGAACGAGCTCAGGTTTGGGAGCTGATAGGAAGTGGCTGAGCCCTTGTAGATCTGAAAGGATTAGAGACGACAATTAAATATTTAATTAAAAACTAAACACAAATATATTGCAGTATTATATAAATATGCACTATTGTTTGGAGCAGGATTTTTTTGTTTTTAAAAAAAGTAGTCTCTTGTGGTCACCAAGGCTGCATTTATTTGATCATAAATACAGAAATATTATAATTAAAACATTTTTTTTATATATACAGTGGTGTGAAAAAGTGTTGGCCCCCTTCCTGATTTCTTATTTTTTTGCATGTTTGTCACACTTTAATGTTTCAGATCATCAAACAAATTTAAATATTAGTCAAAGATAACACAAGTAAACACAACATGCAGTTTTTAAATGAAGGTTCAAAATGTAATTTATTCCTGTAATCCAAAGCTGAGTTTCCAGGAGCCATTACTTCAGTGTCACATGATGCTTTAGAAATCATTCTAATATGCTGATTTGGTGCTCAAGAAACATTTCTTATTATTATCAATGTAGAAAACAGTTGTGCTACTTTTTGTGGAAACCATGAAACCTTTTTTTTTTTTTTAATTGTCTAATGAACAGAAAAAAAAACAGCATTTTTTAAAAATATATTTTTTTGGAACAACGTAAATGTCTATTTCACTGTCATACTGTCAATGGATTAATTTAATAGTGTATATAATAGAAATATTGTTTTGCACATTTTGGGCACAATTCAAATGAAAAACAATCATAGTTTGCTTAGACCTAAAATTTGCTAGTTTTTGAATAGATAAACATAATTTGTATAGAATAATATTTAGCATTGCATTAATTTCATAGAGATACTATACTAAAAAGGAAGGACCTGATGAAGACTATTTTAAGGATGCAAATGTTTAAGCAAAGAAATAATATGTCCGAAGAACATGAGAATATGAATACGAAGTCCCGCACGTGTGTGTGGGCTGCATCAACACAAATACACAAGCCTCCCATCATGCCTGCAGTCTCCTACAGCGTCTCTCAGCAGGGGGTGATGAATCAGAGCCAGTGAGACTGCTTTACTCTTCCATTACCCTCATATCTACAGTCACTCAGAGGCAGCCCACGGAGGTGCTCACAGTAGAGTGGTTTTAAGTTAAATCAAACAGTTCTACCGGGTCCCGTCTGACAATACAGTGCAGCGATATTATATTTAGTGACAATCACTATTAGGAATTCAACACTGCAACTACAGACAGCTGGGTGATGTTTTTACCCGGCTCTCCAGTGGGCCCCTTAGGACCCACGTTCAAAATTAAATTTCTGTCACAGTTCTGTCATTGTTTATTCCTCATGTCTT
This sequence comes from Sinocyclocheilus rhinocerous, assembly GCF_001515625.1. NCBI lineage: Eukaryota > Metazoa > Chordata > Actinopteri > Cypriniformes > Cyprinidae > Sinocyclocheilus > Sinocyclocheilus rhinocerous. The sequence goes on from NW_015627262.1 coordinate 386,400, forward strand.
TCCAAATCCATATTAGTGAGTTTTTTTGTGATGAGAACAGGAGATGTTTTGCAGAATGTACAAGTAGTTAAAAAAAAAAAAAAAGTACCATAAAAGTAGCATTCAAAGTCTTCTGAAGCAAGACCCAATAAATAAATAAATAAAAATAAGTAATCAAATCTCATCTGTTTTTGTACATTATGCATTTAAATATGGTGTCACATGTTTGGGTTACACTTTAGTTTAAGGTAACATTGTTACAGTATGGTTATACAAACAAATATATTAATTAACTACATATACTTACTACAGGGTTAGGGTTAGGGTTTGGTTTTGGGTTAGTTGCGTATAATTATGCATAATTTACTCCACATGTAGTCTTCTACAGCGGTAGGAACATGTAACAAGGCTCCTGCACTAAGTATTGTAACCAGGCACTGCGAAGTGTCACGTGACCGAAACGTTTGCTGCTTTTTCATTATAGTAGTGGTTTTCATCTTACATTGAAAGTTTCTTATTCTTAATTTGAGCGTGCAGGCTTCTTTTTGAATGTTTGTCTATTTGGATTTTTCAGTCTCCGCACCTCATTTTGGACTTTTTCAAGGTGCAGTGAGTTTCTGGCTATTTAACAAGGACAGTAACATGTAACAGCAAAATACAGTGTTACCTAAGTGTGTGGCAAGTTTGACATGTGTGCTCTCAATGCAAAAGGTCCCAATGCACTTCACAATCAATCATAACACGTCTAAATGTTTTAAATTCAGCGCAACTGATATTTGTATTTGTATTGTATTTGTTTCTCAAACAAAGCTATCATATGACCTCAGAAGACGGGTTTGGAACAACATATGGGTATGAATATATAATGAGTTTATGAGTATTTCCATTTTAAGCACCAACCCTTCTTATTTTATTTTGTGCTTGGGTGCTTCTTAAAATTTATGGAGGTCTTGATAAACATAGGTTACGAAGGCCATTGTGTCACAACATGATGTCAGAATAAAGAGCATGCACAATCACAGCACAAATGTGAGAGGATAGATTTGATTTGGCTCTAACATTAAGTGTAACAACTGTCACTAAGCCGTTCAAGTAATGACCACTGGATCGCCATTATGCTATAATAATATTCATCCAAACACCTGCTGTCTGCTGAGCGCACCTGCTGAGAGCCGTGACCTCGGTGTAATGAGCTTACAAGCGCGAACCTACATTTGAGACACTTTTGCCTCACGGTGAATTGAAATCTTTAAATTGAGATGCTTCACTGAGGTTAAAATTGACCGTTTTTGGTGTTTGGTGAGCTGTTTTCTACTTAAACTCATACATGCAGATGATATAGTGTGATGTAGGTACCTGTTTGAACTCAGAATTTCCCTGCATGCTTTGCAAACAGTAGATGACTGGATCTCCCTTCATAGGTGGCAGTGTCTCCCAGCTCACCTCACACGACTCGTCCACACGCTCCACACGAGGAGCTGAAGACAGACACAGACAGATGAAGAGAACAACCGAACTAAACTTGCATGCACAAATATTTAAGGTCAAATTGCAGAACATTAAATGTGTGTTTTAGGATGTTGTTGTCTAAGAGCATACATTTTTTAATTATTTCAGTGTAAGACTGATTAATAATGTAACATCAGCTGTAACATGCCAATAAACAGAGCTGCACAATTATTGTTATTTATGCACATAAATTAGCTCCCTTATAATATAAGTTCAAGCGCATATGTTTAAAATAAATAAAAACAATAAAGACCAAAAATATATATTTCTATTTGTAAAAAATGAGGCCTGTTTTCATTTTAGCATTTTACTACCATACTTCCATGATGTATAAACATCATTTATATTTAAAATCATACATAAGCTACCATTCAAAGCCTTTTTTTTTTTGCAATAAATTGATCAAAAGTGACAGACATTTATAAAAAAATCTATTTCAAATAATGTGCTGTCTATCTATTGAACTTTCTATCAAAGTATCCTGAAAAAACACATATCATGGTTTCCACAAAAATATTAAGCATCACAACTGTTTTCATCATTGATAATAAGAAGAAATGTTGAAGCAAATCAGCATAGTGGACTGATTTCTGAAGGATCATGTGACACTGAAGACTGAAAATTCAACAAACTAAATGAATCAATGGAAGTTTTTGGGGCAAGTGTATGGCTGCTGCAGTTGGGATGCTGTACCTTTTAGGGGTGCAGGGGGGGAGCGGGGGGTGGTGAAGGTGTAAACAGTGGAGAAGGGCCCCTCGCCCGCCTCGTTAAAGGCCTGGATGCGGAATGCGTATGAGGTAGACTCATTTAGCCTCTGCACTTTGTGAGTGTGACAGGGTCCTTTATACAAGGATATAAACCTTTAGGAAGAGACAAAAACAGAGACAGAGATAGTGTTATAGAGTTGACCTCTATAAAGTCACAAAATACACAATATGATAAACTTATAACAGTTAAAGGCAGACCCACACAAAATCTGAGCGAGTTTCAGATGAATGGATAATAAATAAAAATGTAAAAATAATTCTAATTTGAATCATTTATAAAGTTGAACATCCCTTGCAAACTGCAGGTTTGTACAATACCATCTTTCAAAAGTTTGGGATTGGTACGATTTTTTAAATGTTTTTGAAAGAAGTCTTTTGTGCTCACCAAGGCTGCATTTATTTGATTAAAAAAAACAGTAATATTATGAAATAGTATTACAATTTAAAATAACTGATTTCTATTTTAATATATTTAAAATGTAATTTATTCCAGTGATTGCAAAGCTGAAGTTTCAGCAGCAAGACTCCAGACTTCAGTGTCGCTGCTCAAGAAACATTTATTATTATTATAAATGTTTAAAACAGTTGTGCTGCTTAATAGTTTTGTGGAAACCACTATTCAGGTTTCTTTGATAAATAGAAAGTTCAGAAAACAATTAAAAAATATATATATATATAAATCTTACGTAACATTACAAGTGTTTGCTTAAAAGTCACTTTTGATCAGTTTAATGCATCTTTGCCTAACAAAAGTATTAATTCCTAAAAAAAAAAAACTTACCGACTACAAACTTTTGAACGGTATATATTTGTGTATCTGGCTAATCTTAGCATTTCGCTTTCAGAGAAAATGACTTGAATCTTCTGTCATGCCTGGTTAGGACACAGTTTTAAAATATACTGCAAAGCACAAAAAAATGCATCCACAAACCTCCCATTTTTATCCTCCATTTGGAGATGGTACTGTAGGGAATCAGTGGGTTGGGCCTTGGCCGGGCCATCACCCCACTTGAGCCTGAGGGTCTGGTGACTGGAAGCGGTGCACTCCAGACGTGGAGGGAGGGGTGGCAGTGGCTTGGTCTTCAGTTTAAAGGTGTGACTAAAGGGTCCTGCTCCCAGACTATTCAGAGCCTGGATCCTTATCCTTCAAACACACAAGCACAAGATTCAGTTTTCGTTCATACACATTCATTCCTTTCAGATCCATGCTCATTTTTGGAATTATAAAAGTCAGTTCATAAGGTTCATAAGAGCCATACGTTCATGAAATGGACTACACTGGTCACGCTGTATGTTTACTTTTGCTACTGTTCTATAACAGAGATGTCATTGTACCTGTAGGTGGTGTCGGGGTGCAGGTTCTGGATGATGTATTTGGTTACGGGCCCAGTAAGGATGGGTTGTCTTTCACCCAGATCGATCAGGTATGACATGATCTCTGATCCGTGATCACACGGTGCCTCCCAGCGTAGCCCCAGGCAGGTGGATGAAGAGTAAAGGAGAGGTCTGGCCTCTTCGTCCTCCTCGTCCTCGCCCCTCTCTGTGGTCCAGCTGCCCTCCACTCTCATCTCTGACTCGCGGAGAGTGTGGACGCTGCTGACTGGCGCTGGCACAGAGCAGGGTGTCTGGCAGAGCACAGCGTCGCTAAAGGGCCCCACACCGGCCACATTCACTGCCTGAGGCACAAAACACACACAGTCAGTGAGAGACTAAAATTTCAAACAGGCCTGACGTGAACAGCAAATAAAGCTTTAATCTTTAACTATCGTGTGGTTGATTCTAGCTGAACAAGCAGAGGAATCATCAAGACTATAAAAATACAGGACCAACAATAATGATAACTCTTCACAAAAAACAACAAAAACAAATACAAAAGTAAAACAATGGACTAGACTAGTGTAGAAATGCACAAAGAAAGTGGACAATAAAAATATAAAGCACCAATCACAGAATTTAATAATTGACAACATTATTTTAGTTTAAATTCAGTTCCTAAGAAAAGTGAATTTGAATCGTTTTGCTTTTGTAAATCTGCTAATTGTCCCACCAGAAACATTCAGGGATGGAACATATTTGATTACAATTACAAATTGTACCAAAATAATTTAATTGAACAAAATTTCAGCGAGCAATTAGTGCATAACAGCCCTCAATATAGTAATAAACACCTATTGTTAAAAAAAAAAAAAAAAGCATTTGTCTCTCTCAGCCACTGGGTGGCACTGACAATGTAAAGTTGGCACTCTTCCCAATATCTCATTTGAATGACACAAGCTGATATATTTGTGCTCACAGGAAGTAAAAGCATAATCAGTCAGCAGACAGCTATTTCCTGGTTAGTTTCACATGGCAGAACCAGTCTCACCAACAGCTCAAACATTCAGATGAAAAAGTGTGTATGAGAGCGTTTCTCACCTGTACTCTGCAGAAGTAGTTGGTGGCTGGCAGCAGACCCCTCATCTCATGGGACAGTGCAGCACCGGTGTAACACATCTGCATACTGCCCTCTGCCGCCCCCCACTCCAGGCGATACTCTGACACTGCCGCTCCGTTACAGGGAGGGGCCTGCATGGATGCAGAACACATCAAATGTGAAAGACAAAACAAGAAGCAAAACAAATAAACAAAGCAAACATTTTAATTGTAAAGTTTTAGTAATTTGTCTTAGTTTTTTCATTTTTAGTTTCAATTTCAGTTCTGATTTTTTAAAATTGTATTATTTTTTTTCATTATTTTATATTTATTTTAATTTATTTTCAGTAAATGTTTATTTTAAGTAATATTTTAATTTGTTTTTTATAGGTTTAGTTTTTTTATATGGTTTTAGTTAATAATAACCCTAATTCACTCACAATGAAGTAATTCACTAAGGGTGTGTTCACACTTGTCATGTTCGGTTCGATTAAAACGAACTCTGATGCGATTGCTCTGTTAGTGCGGTTCGTTTGAGTAAGCATGAACGCTGCCTTCCGAACCCTGGTGCGAACCAAACAAGTGTACAGTGACCGCTAAAAAGATGGGTCTCGGCCCGCTTCCAAACGAACTCTGGTGCGGTTCGAATGAAATATGAACGCAACACGGACCAAAAACAGGAAGTAATGACAAGATGCGACGCTATGTGACATGATTTGACGACGCGGTGTAAACAAAACAAAATGAGCAGAGGGCAAACGTGGAGCAACGATGAGGGAAAGTGCCTTTTATGAGCTCCTTGTGAGTTTGCAGGTGGTGAAAATAAAATGATATGTACACGCAAGAATGAGTGCACTTAGTCCAGCAGACGGCATTAGGTGTGTTCGACTTAAAGCGGTGCTGAGCAGACCGATCAGTTAATGAGTGCTTTGATATCATACACCCGCAGCGCCGCTTTAAGTCTAACGCACCTTTTGTTTGGGGTTCGGTAAGTTCAGTCACAATGTAGATGCTCCGAAAAAGGGCCGTACTGTTGAACACCAATAAAATATAAAACAATTTGTTAGTCAACTATATGTGGCACATTCTTTGAAAAGAACAGATTATTAGCAACTATAAAAACAAATAATATCAGTGACATTTGTAAAGCTTACACTCACCCCAGCTTTATTGGCAGCTCTGAGCCGGAAGCCGTAGGTCCTGCCGGGCAGTAAACTTCCCACTGTGCAGTCCAGTTCAGAGCCCTGGTACACTTCCCAGCCCTCGTCCACCTGGGGGGCGAACATTTCTACGCTGTACGAAGACACTGCACTACCTCCATCCACCAGAGGGGGCGCTAACAGATGCAATGAGAGAGAAAAAAAAAAGAAAATTAACACTTTTATTCAGCAAGGACACTTTAAAATGATCAAAAGTAACTTTCTGAAAAAATAAACATCCTAATAAAAGTATGTATCATTTCCACAAAAATATTAAGCAGCACAACCATTTTCAATATTGATAATAATAAGAAATGTTTCTTGAGCAGCAAATCAGAATATTACAATGATTTCTGAAGGATCATCTGCTGATAATTCAGCTTTGCCATCACAGGATTAAATTACATTTTAAAACATATTCAAACTCAAGTTATTTTAAATTGTAATAATATTTCACATTATTACTGTTTTTACTATATTTTTTATCAAATGAAAGTAGCCTTGGTAAGATAAGACAAAAAAAATCTGAATGAATGACCCCAAACTTTTATACGATTGTGTATATATACCCTTCAACCCCCAATTAACCCTAAATACATACTAAACATGACATGCTTTTAAGAAATACTTAATTCGTTATACACAATAAGCACACACACACACACACACACACACAAAGGCAACGCTTACCCCAGCGTAGCCGCACCTCTCTCGCTTTGGGTTTGCCTACGACCCTGGGCGGCTGACATGGACCAGGAGGAACAGGTGGTGTTTGGACCTGCAAGGGCTCCGTCAACTAAAAACAAATAGGATGAGAAATTAGAAAAACTAGAAAGTCTTGATACACTTTAATCGCGCACACCACGTTCCACCTCCTCAATGAGAATAGTGTGTAGGCACCGGATGAAACGGTGACAGCAGACCACAGCCACGTGAGCATTCTCTCACATTCACGGCTGTGAAAACCAGAGCCAACATGAGTCATTATCAGCGTGCTGGCAAGTCCAGGATGCAGATATGCATCTGCGAAGCCCCGACAATGCCATTACAGCTGGGATCAGAAAACGGAAGAGAGAAATTATTACCAACCGCTTTTCAAAAGTGCCCCATTGATAAAAGCATGTTGCGATTGGCGTGGAGATGATGAAGAGGGGAAACAAGTAAGCAATTTGTGTGGAAACAAACCGATAAAAGGAAGGTGGATTAAAGTAACGATAAAATTAAAGGTGGGGTATGTATTTTTTCAAAAACGCTTTAGAAAACTGAGTCGGGCTGATACCCAAAACAAACTTGTAGCCAATCAGTAGTAAGGGGTGTGTCTACTCATGATGGGGATGAGAGAGCACTCAGTGCACAGGACGGACATTAGCCGAGCGGCGCGACGACAGAAAGATAGAGATGGCGGATAAAAAACAAAAGAGGAAAATGTCTGCGGAACAAAAGAAGGCTTATGATAAGGCAACAAGTAGGACCAGTGTAAATATCAGATCAGCTTTCCAGCGCTGGAGATAACTCGAGGAGCGGGAAGGCCTGCGATCGGACACCGAGGTTGCTTTGTTTCTTCTCGATAGGTGAGTAAAACACCGTGTCTGCGCCTTCCTCACGAAAGAAGAAAGCCGTCGTGTTTACAACTGTGACGATGAGTGCTTATCAGCATCAACTGAATGCTGGATTTTCAAAAGTATGTGAAAAAATTAAAAGTTTGCTGCATAGAATCTTTCAAATATGTCCGAGAGTTTTACACACCGGTCTGTTATTGTGGCGACATTTCCACGCCCCGAAACGTGACAATGAACGAAACGAACTTGGTCGAACATGTCGGTCAAACGGCCTCACGTGCCTTGGCCAATGAAAGCTGCCATGGATTCCAGACCTTCAGCCGTCAGTCTGAAGGTCTGGCTACACGAGACTACTTCTCGATAGGTGAGTAACACCGTGTCTACACCGGATGCGACATTTGTCGCGCCGCGCCGCAACAGCTAAAGTCTGTCTACATTAGACGCAGCAAAGCGACCGTTGAAAACCATTTGAAATTTGTGTCAATTTGTCAAATAGAACGCAGCAGCAGTTTTCTGTCGGGGATTTGTCGTGTCGCGCCGCATCCAGTGTAGACAGCATCACTGATTAAAATGAGTTCTATAGTATTTTGTCGCGCCGCTCGCGTCCGGTGTAGACACCGTATAACATTGGTTTTGCTTTGTTTCACAGAACTATTCGTTGCCTGTGTTGCGTACATGTGTGGGGCGGAGCTATCAAAATAGGGGCGAGACCCTTTTGGGGTAAGGGCGCGTTTGTTTTGGTGATTTGAAATATCAACATTGGCTACCAGAAATCACTTACCCCACCTTTAACGATAAAGTTGTGGAGCTAAGGAAAAAAAGGTGACAAATGTTTACACCAAAGATGCAAAATAAGCAAAAATGTTAATTGTATTTAGAGTGCTTAAAATGTTGGCTATAAAATTAGCCTTAGCAAGACAAAGGAGTCTGACATTTTTGTCTGAAAAAAGTTTAAAATGTTATTTCCACCACAGAGAGAATAGTGAAGATCGTTAGTAGTTGAACATTGTTAGTTAAAGTTCCCATCGTTAAAAACAACTTTTTTTTTACATGATTTCTTGGGGATGCATTGTGACAGTTCACACTTAAGTATATTCTTTTAAATTATATTTTTTAAAGTGTACAAAAGGGAGTCCTTAAACTCGATTTTCTTTCCTGTACTGACAAATTTAATATTGAAATAAGATTTTTTTTTTTTTTTGGGTGGGTGGGGTGGCATTTAGCTTACGTCACACTAATGGCACTTTTCCACTGCGTGGTACAACTCGGCTCGGCACGGCTCAGTACAGTACGGCACGGCACGGCACAGCTCGGTTTGCGTTTCCACTGCAGTTTAGTATCGCTTTAGAGTGGGCGGGATTATTCACATGTCGTTATAGTTGCGCCGCCTCTATTGCCGCGACTCCTGAAAAACGTTTTCATTCCGCGTCGCCCCATCAAGCTCTCGCTGGATCCGCGCAGTGGAAAAGTGCCATAATAAACTATGATTTGCACATTACTACTAGTCAACTTGCGGTTTACTATACAGCTCAGTGATGCAGGTGGTATTAAAGGCTGGGACATTCTCATTCTAGAGAGCATTTGATTGGGAAATATTTTTTGTACAGTAAAATGAGGATAAATATTTAAAATTAAGGTTTAACTTGGCCCTAAAGCAATAAGCATTGCATGTTTTTGTGAGACATACCTGGCTCTCGCCTCCTGCACTGATGCAGTGGACTCTAGCCTGGTATGAACATCCTGGGCTCAGACCACCACAAACACACTCCATAGCTGAACCGTTGTACACCTGATTCCAAGAAGAACCTGAAACACGCACACGCACACACACACACAAGCAATTAATAAATAATCATCATACTGGCGAGATCAAATTGAGCATCTGTAGACACACCAGAAAACCTAATTGGAACGTACCACTTAACCCTTCAGACAGCTCCGCCACATACTTCGCCACATCTGAACCACCATTGTCTTTTGGAGGATCTGAGGCAACACAATAAAAAAAACACACACAAAAAAACCCCACACACTTAGTTTTAGCAGCCAGTTCCAGTGTTATTTTAGTATTGAGATACTATTATAATATTTTAATTTAGAATTTTGTAAAAAATTTTCTCTTTTGAAATTAATTTTAGTTTTTAATGCAGGTTTATATATTTTTGTTTTAATTTTTACTTTTACATTAAGTTATTTTAGTATCTCAACTTTACCTCAAGAAAGCAGAAATGAGAAAGCCAATGCAACTAGGTGAAATTAAATAAGCTTACATTTTTTTATTTAATTTTCACACTTAATGGCCCGGTTTCATAGACAGGGCTTAGCCTAAACCAGGATTAGGCCATTGTTCAATTAGGACATTTAAGTTATTTTTATTAACATGCCTTAAAAAAAGCATTACTGGTGTGCATCTTAAAACAAAACAAAGGCACTGACATGTTTTAAGATCAGTCAGTGCAAGTTTCTTTCAGTTGAAACAACTCAGATTTACATTTTAGTCTAGGACTAGGTATAAGCCTTGTCTATGAAACAGGGGGAATTTTTATTTCATTTAAAACAATTAAAAAGTTTTTTTTATGGTTTTAGTTTATGATAATAACCCTGGCTAGCAGTACATTCTGCATTTCTATTGTAACATTTTAATATAATTAACCAAAATTTCACTTCATCTTGGATGGATATTTCTTATTGTGAAAAACTGTTGTATACACAAAGAATACATTTCTAAAACTTTGCTTAGAAAGGCAGCTCACCAGGTTTCATGACTGAACCATAAAAAAGGTGATTTCTAGATTACTTTTGGTTTTACGGAGTCAAAGATCAATCTTTGTGTGTTTATAACATGCTGAACTGACCCCAGGTCAGACGGAAACTGGTCGGGTGAGGTTTTCCCTTCACTGCGAGTCTGCAGGGGCAGCCTGGTTGAATGGTCCTAAAAATAGGCTTCATTATGACTCACCCAAACACTGGGTGCAGAGGGAGTGCAAATCTCTAGAGCCTTTCAAAACCCTTTATATTCACCACCAAATTTATCTCACTCAGAAACAGTTTTCCCCCTGATAAAAGCACAGGATGAGGAAGCGTTTCACGGTTCAGAAATAAACAGTGCTGTTGTGATGTCATCTGTCATAGTAATTGGCAGTAATTGGGGATGTGAGCTCTCGGAAGGTAATCAGCTCCTCTCATCAGGATACATGCAGCCATTCTGATCGCATTAATACACTTTTGTTTTTGAAACGTGATTATGACCAACCAACACCAGAGAACGGTGACCGATCGCATCACTACACCACCTGCTTCATCTCACAGCCGCTGGCAACAGCTGAGTCTCAATCATGAACGGGATGGGGTGAGGAGAGTCAAGAGTTGAGGAGAGGAAACAAAAAACTGAGCAAAAAAGAATGGACTAACAAAAAACAAAGGATTAACAAACAAATGAAAGACAACAAGAACAAATAAAAGAACAAACTAACAAAATGAATAAACAAATTAAAGAAAAAGCACAAACAAAGAAAAACAAAAGAAACTGATAATGGAAGAAAGAGAACAAAAAACTGAGAATAAGAGAACAAATAGACTAAATAAAAAGAATGACAAAGAATAAACAAACAGAAAAGCAAAAACTAAAAGACTAAAACTAAAAGACTAAAACGATAGAAAAAGAAAGAACTGAAGAAAAATTAAAGACAGAAAGAAAGCGTATTTAAAAAAAGATAAAAAAAAGTATAAAGGGAGAACTAACAAATAAAATAAGTAACAAAAGAAAGACAAAACAAACAAGAAACATACAAAAAATAAACAACAAGAGCAACAAAAGAAAAACAAAATGAACTGATAAAAGGAAGAAAAAGAAAAAGAAAAAGAATAAACAAAAGAAACTGATAAAGAAAAAAAACATTAGACCGCAATAATAAATTGACAGAATGAACAAACGGAAAAGCAAAAAATAAAAGAAATAGACTGAAATAAAAGAAAAAGATTTAAAAGAAAAGGAAGAAAATAAATGAAAGAAAAAATGACAAAGAATGTTCAAACAAAAAAAGAAACAAGCTAAAGAAACAAAAAATAAACAAACAAATAAATAAAAACAAACAAACAAACTAACCTAACTAACAAAAATAAAATAAAAAAAAACCACACAAACAAGGAGTCACAAACATACAACATAAGAACAAAAAGGCAATCAGTGTGTGTTTGTGTGTTCTCACCCTGAACCTGTATGTGGTGCTCCTGTGGAGGTTTCTGACAGTGTGTGACAGCTCGTCACCATCATAACTGGCCTGGAACCCATAACCCTGTGAAACACATGACATATTCATGCAAAAACACATTAAAAACCTAGCCTACTTATGGAAAACAAACGTTTTGGCCCATTTTACACCACGATTTAACATTTACCTTCACAAGTATGAGACAGATCACGGTTTACTACCCACTTAATGTTTGCATAAATTATTTTTTACATAGCATGTAGCATTCTCAAGCTCAGTCCAGGATGCATCAGGACAAATTAATGCTTATTCTGCAAAACTGATGTGGCTAACATATATCTCTGACTACCTCTAAAATCAGAGATAGATGTTCATTCCAGGTATGAGCAGGGCTTATGTGTAATTTATTTGACAGTTTTTTGCTGCTGATTGGAGTGTGTGTTGCATTTCTGCATCTCTCACTCACTGAGCCCTCCTCTTCCATCTCCAGCACGTAGCTGATTTCGTCCTCTTTGGGCGAGCCGGCAGGCCTGTGCCATCGCACACAGAGCCATGTGACCCCGGACTGAATCAGCTCAGGGCTTAAGGGAGGAGCAGGCACACTGCATGATGTCATGATGTGGACGACATCACTGAACTCACTATGGAAAAAGTAAACACAAGTAAATGATCGTAAGGACAAAATATATACTGTGTATATACAGTATACTGTGTTTTACGGAACACAAGTCACTTTTTTATCATCTGAAACATGCTGCAAATTATATTCCAAAGTATATATAATGTAAAACATGGGTAAAACGCACATAAATATGCACACACACAACATGTCAGTTCTAGTATTGCTAACTTGACAAACCACTGTGGTGTTATTTCAAATGTGCGCATGTGAAGAATGCTGTTTAACGTGGATATTGGGGCATGAGTAAAGTACAAGACTTGTTTACATACTACATAATAGTTTAGGAACCAAACATTAGGCTACATCGGGAAGATGAAAGCACTTGGAATCATGCCGAATCAGAGAGGCACGTGAGCCCAATGCCAGTTTCAGTTTCACGTTTGTTTATAGGTTTGGCCTAAATGTTATTTACAATGAATACCACTATAATGTTTATATTGTTTGTAATGTTTGCAAGCATTTTATTCACCAATATTTCACATTATTTCTGAATGTAATCATAACATGCGTCGTGCGACTTATACACCGATGGAACTTATCTGTGTTTTTTTTCCTCTCAACAATGCAATTTTTACCCGGTACGACGGTACACGAAAATATGTTTCATTTCAATTCATGGTCAGGAATTTTTTCAATATATCTGCCATTAGCAGGAATTGAAAAAAAGGGAAGTTTGAACAATTTTACAGTCTTTTTCTTTCGGTGCTGGATTTTGGAACATTTTGATACATTGATACATACCTCACCCCCATGTCATTTTTGGCTGCCAGCCGAAAATAATATCTGGAAGCTGTGGAGAGTTTGGTGAGTCTGTACTGCTTCTGAGGGCCGTAGTAGCACTGTTCAAACGCACCCGTCCCCTTCCCCTGTTCACAGATCACAGCTAGGATTAGCACATTATATTACACGAATGCGTAAACCTCACCTCACAGACCCCAGATCAGCTGAGGAGCTGTGTTTTGCATAAAGAATATTTTTTAAAACATTATGATTTTTTTGTGATAGCACATTTTCCTCCAGTCCTCATTATAGTAATGTGTCTAGATGATTTACTTTCATTTTTTGTAACTAACAATTAGGGATGCACCGATACCACTTTTTTCAGAACGAGTCCGATACCGATACTTTCATTTTTGGTACTCGCTGATACCGATACGATACCTGTATTTTCACAGTATTTGTCCTTTTTTACAAACATTGGGTACAGAGACAAAATAATAATAATAAGAAGAAGAATCATGTTAGTTGGCTTCACTTAGCAAACAAATATTTCCACACTTAATTATACCTGTTAAAATGTATTGTATAAGCTTTTGTTACTTTCACTGTTCATTTTAATGGCACATTATAGCTGCTCCATTGCAGCAGCTCAATACTGTAATCATAAAACATTTCCCTAAAATAATGCAGGGAACCACTTGTTATACGTTATACGAGTAGGTGCGTACTATTTTGGTGATGTAATTTGCGTCACGCACACTGTACGCGGACCCTCGCGTACGAATAAAAACCATAATTCTAAAGCAACGCAGCATGCAGCGCGCGCACGTTTGCATTGGTGCAGAATGAGAGAGACACTTATAGCCTAGCGCATTTCACACAGTCTGCTAGTTTCACTTTTGAAGCGGCACAGAAGTGCGCGCTCTCTGAATCTCTCTCGCTTTCTCTCCCTCTCGCGCTCTCCTTACCGTCAAATAACTTTAGTAACTTGTGTACTGTTTTGCTTGCTTGCTTTTGACATATCTGACCGAACTACAAACTTTCCAGTGATGTCTGTGAGATATTCACTCGACAAGCTCGCGCATCTGTGCAGCCGCGCGCTCAATCCACTCAGCGCGCTCTACTTATCAGCTTGCGCACATCCGCTATTCAGGCGTGAATATTGAATGTTTAACATTAATTACTTACATGTACTTCATAGACATCCTTAATCTCTAATAACTCCATTCTACTCTCTGTTGTTCTGTTGTCAGTGTTTCTTTTTCTGGACACAGCTCTGTTCACACGGTGTGTGGTATCGGCTTTTGGTATCGGGGCATTTTCACGAGTACGAGTACAGGAGCGCAGTATCGGCCCTACTAACAATATTGCCATCACTGTAATACAGTAATAAAAATAATCCTGTCTGTGCACAATGTTTTTGCTTTTATCAAAATAAGCATTTCAATTTAGTACTAAGGTATAAATTGTATAATGCATATTTTCGCACATTACAGTAATGAGAACAGGTTTAAAACCGTACTTAATTTTCATAAACAATGCAAAAAAAAATCGAAGTTTCTAAAAATAGGCTTAAAGGGGTCATATGATGTGATTTCAATTTTTCCTTTCTCTTTGGAGTGTTACAAGCTCTTGGTGCATAAAGAAGATCTGTAAAGTTGCAAAGACTAAAGTCTCAAATCCAAAGAGATGAAATATGAACGCAAACAGCAATAACAGAAAATAATGCACCTCATCCCACTGAAGAATATAGTTTTGGATTTTGGAACCATTGTCACATGGAGCCTAGAAAAAAAAATTGTTGTTATGCACTTAATATGTCAAGTTAAATATGTACTATAACATTTATGTGGGATTGTTGATGTGCCAGCGTGTTAATGTGTGCACACACCTTCCATTGCAGGACAAGGCTGCTCTTGGTGCCGCTGGCTTTGCGTGGCGGGCTGGGCCCGTCTGGCTCACAGCTCAGAGTGGTGAAGCTCACAGGCTCTGAAGGAACGCCTTGTAAACAGTTACACATGGCCTGGACCCTAAACACACACAACACATACACTCATATTAGCATACAGAAACAGTACAATTACCAACGGTAAATGAAGGAATAGTTTTAGAACTTAAATATTTTTATTTATAAAAACTGAATATTCTTGTAATTAATATAACCACATTTATTATTATTAAAGCAACTGCAACCAGCCAATGTGACAGTAACTTATTAATATTACTACATATTATTTGTAAATAATTTTATTAATAAAGAATGAATATTCTTGTAATACAATTAATATAACTATATTATTACTAATTATACATAGGGAGGCACCAGTGAGGACATTTTCCTACCGATTAATAAACTTGTGACAACTTACGATACAACAACGATATAACCAATTACACTGCACATTTTACAAGATATTTGTCAATGATGCTCAGGATCTGCAGCGCTTACTTTGATCTTTAACGTTTATCTTAAAAATCTTTACCTCTTTCCCTTTCTTTGAACAAAATAAATGCTTGAAAATGATGGATTCCTTATTGTTCTTATTGAAAAAAACTAACAAAAAAACAGTAAAACAGTACAATGACAAACTCACTTATATTAAACATATAACTTTTATTAACAAAATTAAGATGGGTGATGTACAGAGCCCTGCACATGAGATGTGGACAAAAATATATTTATTGTGGCCACGAATTCTGAATTTGTTCCTACGACTTAATTTGTTCCCTCATTTTATTGAAATTGTGGTCATGTTTTTCTAATTCCTTCCATAATTTTTATTTAATTAAAATGAAGAAACAAATTACTACAAACTACAATATCAAATTTGGGAACGAAGATTTTTTTTTTTCTCCCACATGCCATATGAGGGGCTCAGTATACTGTGTTAACACAAATAAATGAAAGATCTGGATTTCCCCCTTACTTAAAAATGAATGCTTAATTTTTTGTTCATGATTATTCTTAATGAAAATCACAACAACAATAATAAAACAAAGACAAACTCACTTGTATTAAAGGCACAATATGTAAGATTTTCGTAATAAAACATCCGAAAACCACCTGCACATTGTTATACATTTCATGCAGTTGTGCACTTACGTCATTCCAAAAGTTCCCAAGGATTTGTAAATCCAGAGAAATTCCAATTTTAAATAATGGCTTGTCCCGGTTCATTGTCACCTATCAATGACGTAATATCCGCGCGGTTTATCATTTATTAATATCGGTTTCTGCTTGTAGAAACTATGGCAACACACGTAGACAAAAATGCTGCTGCAGTTAAACTAAATCCATTACGGCAGTCGCGAATAAAATGAAAATGAAATGAAAAGTGTTGACTGCAGCATTAAATTTAGATCTGC
>NW_015627262.1:402847-425797 GCF_001515625.1 Sinocyclocheilus rhinocerous
CTGAGTGTATTCTCTCATCATAAACAACAAAGTGCAGATGTACGTATGATGTAAGTAGGAGATTCATTCATCAAAAAGTGTATAGACAGCTTTACTGTTTACTGATAATAAGGGGAATTTTTTTTGAGAGTGCTTAAACTCGCGCTAGACTGAAGTCAGGCATACTGTTCTTTGACAATGTAACGTTAAATGTTCTTTGCTCGCTTTCTCTATATAATTTATTCGCTGTTTGGAAGACTTTGGAAGGTACAGGTAATAAAAAAAAATTATTCATTACATCCGTGAACATGATTCGGACATCTCTGGATGGTGAAACGACATCTTCTATCGTTCCACTCTCCTTCATAGCGTCATCAAGCTTCGCCTTTGTTATTGTTTTGAAAATGCGACCTCTAGTGGCGAAAACTTACATATTGTGCCTTTAAACATAGACATATTGCTAAACAGCTGCTAACAATGATTACTGCGGCAAGCCTATCAATATAACTAAATATTTATAAAGAATTTTATTTATAAAGAAGTCATATTCTTGACTGAGCTGTAAATACTAGAATGTGTAAAACCAATTCTTATAATGTCTTGTGCATTTAAAAAATCAAAACTGACACAAACCTGACATGGTAGTCTGTTGCTGGTCTTAAGTCTTGTAAGGTTGCACTTAGTTCCACACCACTGACACAAGCAGAAGACACAAGTAAGAAAATATTAATAATATTTTTGAAGAATGTAAACAATTAAAACAACTCTTCAGGATTCATCTATCGTTGTGATCTTAAAAGAGCTGCATATGTCAGGTGAACTTCTGTTGACCTTTAGCTATCACTGATTTCAGAAAACCCACAGCAAACCACAAAAAACAACAGCGAGTTCCTCAACTGCACCCACACCTTCTCCACATCCTGCCCAGAACTCCTCCGCAGCGTGACACAGAGCATCTCACCTGTAGGCGCTCTTGTACTTCCCATCCTTGCCACTGTACGAGACTGAGACCTCATACGTGAAGCTGGGCTCCGCAGGGCCTTCTTCTCCCTCTTTGGGCTCATCGTCACCTTCTGGCTGTGATGGGGCCACCCAACTCAAACTGGCCCCTCTGGCCTGGATGTCTGTCATCTGATGACACATGATGATACAAAGATTTTACATGCAGCAAAATACATATATATATATATATAATTCAGCAGATTAGCACATTTGAAAACCTTTCAATTGGGGTTGTGGCACAGATCATAAATTATCCATTGATTAGAAAAATGTCATGTAAATTGTTGAATCCAACTACTTTCAAAACTGAAAAAGCAAACAAACAAAAACAGCTGAATATATTTACAAAGTTTATATATATATATATATATATATTTTTTTTTTAATATCATAAAACAACAACAACATAGTACTATTATTTATTGTGCATTGCTAAACATTGCCTGAAACCTACTTTAGGCTAATTTGTATTAGGGCTGGGCAATATGTCAAAAATATCTTATCGATAATCGCCTTTAAAAATATCGCGATATCCGATAATATCGTCTACCTAAGCCCCACCTCCACCACGCCCCGCCGAGACAACATTGCCGACACGCACCATAAACACACACGATGTTCAGTTTAGTCTTAATTATTGCCACAAAGTTTGGTTTTACTTTTCTTAGTTTGTGCTTAAACTAACAAAACATTAGCTTTGCTGGTATTTTGGTGGTGCTAATAATTTCCACTCTGTTCTTATCAAATTTGTGTTTGAAATGAATTCCGTTTTGTGAGGAGAACTGTTGAGGAAAAATAATAGAACCCAATTTTAAGTTCATCATGGTGAAGTTGGACATTCTGGCGGTGATTGCAAGAATGATAAATGCATGTTGAAGTCATATAATAATGTCTTGAATAAAATATGTCTATTTTCCGATGTTTCTCTTTCTTTTTGGCATTATCGCATGTGTAGACACATTTCATGAAGTTTAATTTCCTTAATTATAACAATTGCAGCGTTGTTTTTAAACTTGTAGTCAAGCTATAACATATTTGATATTTATCATGAATGACTAAAATCATGCAGGGATTAAAAACGAATTCTGAGCAAAAACGTTAAGGATTTTTTTTTTCTTCTCCTTTCTGGTAGCCTACTAGTTCGGAGGTCTCTTTCGGCCCGTTTTTAGCTAAATAAAAATAACTGCTTTATTTATTTAGAAGCAAATTTAAAATTTAAATTTAATTTTTATTTTGTCATTTTTATTTTATTAATCAAAATACAATGGCCACAATATAATTTTCAGTGTTGGGCTGCCGAAACTCCGAACGCGTGCATGTTGAGGGGCGAGCTGAGAAGCCTACTAATGTCTTCATCCATCTTCATTCTATAAAGTTTTGTTGCAAATGAATTAAGAATTTATAGTGCTATATCTCAGCTTAATTAAACAATTATATTGTATACACGGTTTAAAAAATCTTTAAAAATATTGCACTGAAATGTGCACTGAAGGAATTTGCGTATTTTAATTATACCTGTCAAGTTTGTGGGTTTTCATCATTATACAGTCTGTTTAAATACATATTCAGAAACACATGCAGTGCTACTTTGTCTTTTTTCTGTTTAACTTTTATTAAACTGCAGATCAAAATAGAATAGGCCTATACCCTAAATAAGGATAAATTATATTGGAACGCATCTCCAAAATAATCGCATACACAGATGCACGTTGCCATTACAGTAGTCAGCGCCGAACAACAGGCAAATAAAATATAAACTGAGGTTACAAAAGTGATTCAGTCAAGATCAGTGAGGGATTTTCTTTTCTTTTGTTCTTTGATTAACATTATAATGACTGGCGGCAGCGGCTGCTGTCAATGCACGGATCCAATACACCCTTGTTTTCTTTCTCAACTCTTTACGTTCACTTAAGAAGTAACCGATTGTATTTATGGGATATTTGATATAATTTTGTGTGTATTTGTCCATTCGAATGTGTAAGAACGCGAGAAAGAGAGCTCAGTCCAGTGTTCGCGTAATGTCGATAATCGTCTGTTACCTGACTGTTGATATCGACATCGCGATACTTACGAGACATCGTCGATATACGATAATATCGTCATATCGCCCAGCCCTAATTTGTATGCACAAATGCCACAAGTTGTTGCATTCGAGAAGTGACAGATTAATTTATTAAATTTTTATCAACTTTTTCTTTAATTTTAAGACAACATGTACACAAATTTTAATGCAAATATCGGTAGAATTCTCAACAGGTGTGTCTACAAATTTGCATAGATTTGGTTTCTGGGTGAAGTCTTGGTAATTGTGCAAAACTAACTTTTGTTCAATTTGATTTGTAGTGGTATTAATTTATTAACTTGGAATATCTCTTTTTCCACAAGCATTTTTTGTTCAACAGATGTGCCTCATAATATTTAGACCAACTCTCACAAAAGTTATTCACTGGATTTTTGGTTTTCGCCCAAGAAAAATTAAACAGAGCTGATGGGAAAGATGGAAGTCACGATCTACCTTGGAAACATCAAGCATTCTCTGTGTTTATGTCTGCAAACATGCATAGATTGTGTTTCTGGTCTTGTTAAGTAAATTTCACAATAAGGAAAAGCACAACTACAATTACAAAACAATTATTTTCATAATTGACTTGACAGGGGGTTGTCTGTGCAAATAGTCTGTCTCAAAGAAGGCCTTTTAATTTTAGGTCCCCTAAACAGATTGAGAATCTGTGTTTGCAAACTGAGTGAATGTGATGCACAAGGACAGAAAAAGGACTGTATATACAGACGAAAAGGAAAAGTTTTAAATGAGTGAAAACAAGATGCATGACTAATTCAAACTCAATTTTTCTGACTTAGTGAAACCCATTGTGTTGTGTTCAACTACTTTCAGAGGTTAATTGTTCCCTGGGGCTAATCGGCTATATATTTAACTACATGCACATGTTTATGTGGGAAATACAAACGTCTGCTTGTTTCGCCTGGAAAGAGTCACTTTAGTTTATTTTAATGACATGCGGCACTTCCCCTCCGGAACAAAAGAGAACTCCTGTTATGCAAGAAGGAATATTTTTTAGCTTTATTCCAGTTGAGAAACAAGCGTCTCCTTTAGTTATGGATGCATGACTATGTACCTTTCGGGTTCTCAAACAAGAATAGCTCAAGTTAATGCAGATTACTAAGCCAAAACGGGCTTAAAAAAGAACCTATTTTATCTGTGCCTTGCGGGGCATGATTCTCTCCTCTGCACTTTTTGCTACAACATTTCTCACTGCTTGAGTTGTGGAAATAATTTTTCAGTTACTGATGCAACTGATCTACATAAATCTGACCAATATCTTTGACTCATCATTCTGATTAGACAAAATATGTGACAATAAATATAGTAGATAATGTTTTATGAGCAGCAAGGAAGGACAGCATACTTTGTGAAAATTAACATGCACTGCATTTGCTTAATACTTGCATCAAAAATTCAGGAAAATGGGTCATTATGCAAAAGTAACTCTTGTAGACCTTTTAAATTGATTTGTAGTGGCCTTAATTTATTCATTATTCATAGAGTTAAGAAAATGTAGAACGATACTCAAATAATGCATGCTACACTTTTTCTCCAACTAATTTTATTCCATCTTCACCAAATTTGTCTCACAATCTTCAGACCAAACCTCAGAAAAGTTATTGGCTAGATGTTTGGTTTTTGCCATTGTTTCTCCCAACCAGAATTGAATAAAAGATGAAGTCTTGACAAAGCTTTGCGCTATTGAAACAAAACTTTTAATTTTACAATGTCTGCCAAATTGTTTTTCTATTTTTTTTTTCTTTAAAAAATTATAATTACATTTTTTATACACATTTTTTTAAAATACCTAAATCTATCAGATGTAATTTCCTCTTCAAAATATTTCTTTTATTTCTTTTTTATTCCAATTAAAAAAATTAAGAAATGTTTGGGACATGACCTTAAATTTTCTAAGAAAACAATGAAATACAATAACTCTCTTTTCTATACATCACTTGCATGTAAACGGTGGTAAAGAGCTTGCATACTGTACTATATTTTGTGAATAGTATTTTGAATGGCATGCTTAATCGCCTTTTTAAAAATTACTTGTAGTGCCTCTATTTTTTATTTATATCTCATGGCCTACTAAGATTAAAAAAAATGTTCCGGACATAATGTTCAAAAAAGGTTTGAATGTCTAATAGGAATGTAACGATTCACTCAACTCACGATTCGATTCACGATTTTTTTTTTTTTTTTTACAAAATGAGATTTAAGACAAATTATAAATTAAATATGTCCTTTTACTATTGCTTGGACAAAATGCTGCACATTTCTTTGTGAAATTGAAATATAACTATAATAATATACTAATAGCACTTGAATATTATTGCTCTTTTGTTGGTTTTGATTGGTTCTATTGTCCTCATTTGTACGTCGCTTTGGACAAAAGCGTCTGCTAAATGACAAAATTGAAATATAATGCAAATGTAAATAACAAAACTAAATTGCAATTTTAAAACAAGCCCCAAATCAAATACATAGGTAACACAAATAAAAGATGCTACATACATGATCCAAACAAAGATGCTACATACATGCAACATGAGCAGTTTTTCATCTAAATTAGATTGTATAATTTCGAAATTTGAAGCAAAAACAGAATGGTTTGACTTCAGTTTTGTGAAACTATACATAAAAATATCTGCATGAAACAGCAGACGAGCTGAATGAGATGCAGATTCACTCTCTGCCAGCAGGTGGCGCTTAAAGCGTTTCCTTGGTTTCCGCTGTAAACAAAGCAGCGCTGCGCTTAAGATCTTTAATATGCGTTATACAGAGGCAAGAGGAAAAGAAAATAATACCATCTAAACTTTTCTAAAGACAGTAAGTTCCCCTCAGACATGCATTCATATAAACTCCTACCCCTAAATGAATCGCGATTTGTTTAGCATCTCAACCGATTTGAATCGTCACATATTTGAATCGATTTTCAACCGGCTCGTGGTTAATCATTACATCCCTAATGTCTAATGACAAAGGATCGGTAATCACTATTATAGTGAATTGGACAGGGCTGTTTCGCCAAAGCTAAACTCACCGTTTCATGAAAATACCAATAAACCAGATCCCAGCACACCAGACAAGACAGCCATTTAGCTTCCTCTATGAATCAAATCCAACACAGCATTAATGACCCATTACGGAGAGCCATTACTGTCTTCTTGTGGGGACTATAATCATGCATGGATGTAGAGTTTTTGAGACCGTGGAAATGACTGTCATTAAGAAAACCGTTGACGCAGCAAGCAGCCGTACAGTTCTTCAGAAGGTGGTTTCTCAGTGAGAGGACTGTCAAATGTTGCATAAAGGCCTTTCAAATAGCTCACTAAGAAGAACAGTATGCAATATCAATATGATTATACCAGCGATAGACTAATGTATTGAGCAGGCAGGCTGATTAATAGACTGGTATTTGGCCAGCATGAGATTGTCCACCCTTTCAAAATGTCAAGCCACATCAATGGATCCATTTTCAAACATATTTTGGCGAAGGGATTTTGAATAAATATTAGGTAAAATAAGTGTACCCAACAACGTTTTATTTTGCTTTCCCAACACAGACTTCTCAAGCCAAGCAACTAGCTAGTGCTGGGCGGTATGACCAAAAATGTATATCACGGTATTTTTCAAAATTATACCGTTTCACGGTACATGACGGTATTTTTTTTCATGCATGACCGGGTGCTAACCATATTTTCTACTGATTGAGAGAGGAAATACTGCAGTATATTGACTTAGAATGCCCTATTTTACTGTCATGATGAGTGAATATTGTCAAAAAATACCACACTAAATAGTGACTAAACACGACCCCTTTTAATACATGTTAACCAGGAGTCACGCTCATTTATAATCGCGGCATCGTCTGATAAAATCAACATGCATCTACACTAAAGAGCGGCGGCTATGCGGTTGTTTTGGCTATATTACATTTTTGTCTCATGCAGCACACTGCCTGCGTCTGAGTAACAAACAGACAAAACAAAAAAAAGTGCATGTAATATTAACAGACGACCTACGCTCATATTTATAATTCCAAACAATCAGTAAGCAACAGGTGCTAGGAAACGCTGTTTTGTACTCATTTATTGACGAGTCAGCTGCGGTGCGGCCAACTGAATGCGCTGCTTCTCTGCCGCTCACTGCACAGAACACACGCAGAGAGAGGTGACACTTCTCCGGGAAAGTCAGACCTCGCGTTCGCGGGACAGCACTGGCGAAATCTTCCAACTGAACCATAGCTAAGGTTTATCCAAAAAAGTCGCTAGGGTTGTCAGTATGAATATTCTATGGAAAAAAGCCGCTAAAAGGGTCTGAAAGTTGCTAAATCTAGTGCTAAAGTCACGCTCGTGTGTGTGAGACGCGGGAGCTGATGGCAGCGGGCGGTGGATATTTGTGGCAGTCAATGTGGATATTGTGGATGAGTTCTTCTGTGTCATCACGTTCTATTAGTTCTACAGCTTCAGTTTCGGAACTTTCACGCTTAGTAACACATACAGCTGTTCCCTCACCACAGTGCAACAGTGAAAAGGGACCCCTTTCAAACAGTGTCGAGTTCCGAATGTTGTTTAAGCGACGTATTGCGGTATTTTAAAAATTCATATCATAACAAAAATAAACACCGGTATTCGGTATGAACAGGTATACCGCCCAGCACTACAACTAGCCATTATCTATTTTTAAATTATTTAAAGGCATGGCTAGATTCTAAGCAAGCAGAAAAATATATTTAAACTTCATCAGGCTTGAAAGGTAACATTTGGTCTGCTTCATCTCTGGATAAATCTGCCAATCTTCTGTGGTTCGCCTGCTTATCAATGTTTTTTTCTAAACATACAATTTTATTAAAATATGTTTATTTAAAATAACTTACCCTGTATTAATATTTAGTTGTAGAATAAACTGTAGAGTAAATAAAGCATTTCTAGTTGAAATTTATTCATGTGATGCAAAGCTGAATTTTCAGCAGCCACCACATGATTCTTCAGATATCATTCTAATATGCTGATTTGCTGCTCAAGAAACATTTATTATTCTCAAGACAGTTGAAAACAAGCGTGTTTTTAATATTTTTGTGGAAACCATAACATTTTTTACGATCCTTTAACCTTTAGTGAATAGAAAGTAAAACAAAGCATTAGTTTGAAAGAGAAATATTGATAGTATACATGTCTTTACTGTCACTTTTAATCATTTTAACCGTTCCTTGCTGAATAAAAGTATTAATTTAGTGTGTTTATATATATTAAAATACCAGGCAACTGCTAAAAATGCTTAAGAAAACTATGGGTTAACATTAAATGAAAATCAAAATATGCACATAAATATTAACAAATCAACATTAAAATAAAATCATCCCCTTACCACTGGCTTGCAGATGGAGTTTAGTCGTTCCTGAAGAGCCTTTGCTTCTTCATCCAGTTCTACATACATTTAAAAAAAACACAACAACAACAAAAAAAAACAGTATCTAGATAAGACTACTCCCTTATCAACTGTTTCAAAAAGAGGACAAAGTTTCATGCTCAGTCTCGCCTATTTAATCACACAAAAGGCATTTAATTTCCATGAATGGATTAATAGATACACCAAGTTTAGCTGGCATACAGTAACTGCAGCTGAGTTCCTCCAGGCTGGAGTTAGTTAGCACTGATAAATGACTGAGTCAGTGCAGGGGTAATTACAGCTAATGTTATCTGCAGCAGCCTAAAGCTGAAGGAGTTAATGAGACCAGAGACGAGCTGCTCGGGCCTGTTTACAACGGGCCCATCCCTGGAGCCCCGCTTCTACCTGGAACCTGAGATATAATCATCCTAGGAAAAAGAAGACTTAATGGGACATCGATGTCTGTTAATTCTAATAGCTAGTTCCTAATATATCACCATCAGTGATCGCATGCATGAGTAACTCTGGTTGGTTATTAATTGAAGGAGAGATAAATAGTAAATATTTAATTCCCTGGTCGGTTTTAAGCAAGTTTATCTTTTAATTAGATGTAGTAGGAGATTATCATTAAAGTCTAATTTGTAAAACTATGTTCGTGCTAAAATGTGATTGGATGAGCCAAAGTTGATACTAAGGCCCAATCCCAATTCTACCCCTTAGCCCTTCCCCTTTCCCGTTTCGCGCGTTCACGTGAAGGGGTAGGGGTCTCTAGATTCTCTTTTGGTTGGAGGGCTAGGGGTAAGGGGAAGGGCCAGATAGCCCTTCAAACAAAGATTTTTCGGGCCTAAATAGCTGATTTACGCAAACCTATTAATGCAACAAGACTATATATCTATACATAATACCTCACGATCAGTCTAATAAACTGCAGTGGGGTTCCAAGGGCTGAGACAATACTGAAAAACTATGATTTTCTTCATGTAAACCTTAAAATACATGAAGCTTTGGATTTAAACAAATGTAAAGTAAAAGAAAGCAGTAGTATTTGATCAGTATTATTCATTAATGAAATGTAAACAAATAGGTGGACAGTGATAACTTTCATTATGTCATGGTTTTCACTTAAATTCTTATACTGATAATATCATTTGTAACAAAAAGGTAAAATAAACCAAGTAAAAAAATAAAAGTAAAAGACAAAAAGCACAAAACAAAACTCTTATTAGATCACCATAAATAAATGTAATCATTTCTTTACCACTGGTAAGACACAAGAAGCAGCGTGTTCCATTTTCACATAGGTTTTAGGCACTCTGCTTCATTTCGAGCCTCACGCCTCTTAAAGGGATAGTTCACCCTAAAATGAAAATTCTGTCATTATTTACTCACCCTCATGTCGTTCCAAACCTGTATGAGTTGCTTTCTTATGTTGAACATAAAAGAAGATATTTTGAAGATTGAGTGAGTTTACTTCAAAAACGGCGATTTTATCCTCTCGTTAAAATCTAATTTAAAAAATAAATATAATGGAAAATATAATGTAGCGATTCGATATTTAAACTTATTAATAAAAGTTGCGGGGCAGCATTGACAAGTTTCTTTTCTCCTGGATGTGTGAGCTGTCCCTTTAACTGTGGTAAAAACACTGTAACACACAGCATCCTGTGGCTTACTGCTTTACTCTAATGGTTCTAGGAACCTAATGTATATCCTACCTCCAGATTCCGTGTCCTTCCCTCTGCCTGGACTTTTGCCCAGGGCGGTGACTGCAGTGCTGGGCTGTGCTTGCTCGTCTGCACCCTTACCCCCCAGCCCGTTCTGGAGATCTCCTCCTGACGGCGGTGTCCCACGGCTCTTCTGCGGGGACGGAGGGGGACTGTCTTTGGAGAGGGCCAGGCCTCCACCTCCCCCTCCGCCCACCCCGTGCCTCTCCTTCAGTTTCTTCTGCAGCCGCTCGTAGGTTTTGCTAGCCCTTTCATCTCTGTGAGCAAATGCCGCACGTCCATGTGGAGGGTGAGTATCTGAGGAAATCGGAAAACAGAGAGACATGTAAGGAATAATGTGCAACGGATCATTGAATTATTGAAAAATAGTGCACAGGTGATAATGTGCCATGCAGCGAAGTGTCCATGATCTGAAACGTATAAATTCTTAATAAATATATACAGTGGTGTGAAAAAGTGTTGGCCCCCTTCCTGATTTCTTATTTTTTTGCATGTTTGTCACACTTTAATGTTTCAGATCATCAAACAAATTTAAATATTAGTCAAAGATAACACAAGTGAACACAACATGCAGTTTTTAAATGAAGGTTTTTATTATTAAGGGAAAACAAAACCCAAAACTACATGGCCCTGTGTGAAAAAAGTGTTTGCCCCCTAAACCTAATAAATGGTTGGGCCACCCTTAGCAGCAACAACAGCAATCAAGCGTTTGCGATAACTTGCAATGAGTCTGTTACAGCGCTGTGGAGGAATTTTGGTCCACTCATCTATGCAGAATTGTTGTAATTCAGCCACATTGGAGAGTTTTCGAGCATGAACCGCCTTTTTAAGGTCATGCCACAGCATCTCAATAGGATCATTAAAGTGTGACAAACATGCAAAAAAATAAGAAATCAGGACGGGGGCCAACACTTTTTCACACCACTGTATATATTTATCCTAGAAATGCAAAAAGTTGATTTAGGGAATAAGGGTCTGTAGCTACTATAATTAAGCAAAAACAATAGTAGTCTAAAGGCTTTTTCACACTGAACATGAAAATTCGGTGCAATATGATGCTTTTGAATCGGAAAAAAAAACAAACAAAAAAAACAGATCCCTATGGGGCTATTTACACGCAAAAAAGCGAGCTCCCGGATGAAACTCCGTCTGAGGTAAGACCAACACCCGCCTCACTCCGTTCTCCTCAATGATCTATATGGAAAGATGGAGAGAAAATTAGACAGGGCATACTGCACATACCGTACTTGTAGCCTGATTTGAGGTAAAGATTTTGATATCTTGTTGAAATGTACAGCATTTTGGAATTTATAATTTTTTTTATCTATTCCAGTGCACTCTATCTAGCTCTTTTATACTCAAGAATGTGTCCTAAGGGAGCAGTCTTCACTTTTACAGTGCCTATGATGCCTGAAAATGCTGTTAGGTAGGACGCTCAACAAGATTGGAAAAGGGCAATAGAGACGTAAATGAGAACGAAAATTGCATCTTTTTGACCAAACCAAAATAACAACTCCTATAAAAATAATATGAAATTAATTCCGTAATGACTCACCTGTTGAACATATCCAGGAGGCACATAGATTTGAGGCACTGAACCATTTGGGGACATCATGGGAACCTGAGCAGGACCTGCAGAGGAACCATTATGAACAATAAATATAACATTGTCAAGCACACACCATGTCAAGTCAAGCCACCTTTGTTTCTATAGCTCTTTATACAATACAAATTGGTTCAAAGCAGCTTCAAAGTGCTACACGTGATCCGAGGTACAGTGCTCTTCAAATCATGTAACCTATTTTACTTTCGTAATACGCCGCAATTTGGAGTGAAACAGTACTTGTTTTTTTTTTATATACACTGAGAATTTAATGGATCATTAATTTGTGACCGAATAATTCAGACAAGCTTGTTGAATTGGACCAACTGCTTCATTGATAAGATCCAACTCAAAAGAAATTTGGCATAATATTTCATTATTATTATGATTATGATTATTATTGTTATTATAAGCAAAGCAGCATTAAAAACACTCTATTGGTGAAATCAAGTGGTGCAACTATAAATGAAAAATAATTTTCACTTAAAAAACAATATTTAAGAAAGTTTTTCAATTAATAAGATGTGTACACTCATGTATTCAAAGGAAAATGTTATCGGTTTTTACTTGAAAAAATGTCATGTGGTGTAACCTTCATGTGATCACTTAAAATGTGATTATTTTCAAAACAATATTGAACCAACATTAATACAAAGGTTGTATTTCTAAGAAACTTAAACTAAATTTTTCATTTTCTTTATTTTAGACACATTGATCAGTGTGAGTAAATGACAATGATAATTAATTCAAATGTTTGACTGACATTCAAACACAAAGCAGCTAAGAAAAACTGTCATTTTGGGTCATATTTACTGCTGTGTGCAGTTCACTTTCACATTAAAAAAAAGAGTTTTAGTTTTTGCCCCAACATTGATAAGCATATGCAGTACGTCAATGCAAACAATTCCTGACATTTCCTTAGCTGGGTAAAGAAACACACTGAGCTGAATGTGTCTGCATAGCAGTTGATAAAACGCTACAGTCTAGTTTTAGTGTTTGTGCAGGAAAAACTGCAACTCAGCAAAGCCTGTTACAGATCAGTTATTACATGCATTCCTTTGGTTATCTGGCACTTTCACTTTCAGAAAAGACTCACAGAGCTTGTTAGAGCTGGATGATGCAAAGGACAGCAAACACACACGCAAACGCAAAAGGACACAAGTAAACAGACCTCCGTCCTGCTGTGCAGGTGTAGTTCCTACGCTCATGGTTAAAGGGCAAAGCAGCAGAGAAAATAACAGTCCTCCATGAAGAATAGGAATATGCGTGTGGGCTTGTATTTGTTTTTCGTCCTCTTCCCTCTCTTTAGTGTAAAGGTTTCTAATTCCACCTTTCCAGACAAGATCCGTCAGTCACAGGTAAAAGGTAAAAGTCCCCTGCACTACAACTACAGACTGTGGATCAAGGTCTGGCTGGCATGGTCAAGTTAATTACTGCTTGTGTATACCGTAATTATACTGTTCTGTGGGCAAAAAAATAAATAAAATAAAATAAAATACAAGATAGATAGACAGACAGACAGATAGATGCTAGATTATATAGGAATTAATTACTTTAGGAATAAAATTCTTACATGCCGCACAGATTTGAAAAACAATTCAATGTGGGCTAACAGTAGAAGTGTGATGAATTAAATTTTAGTTTGTTTCGTCATTCTGCTGCATACCGTTTCCTTTCATTTAAAGCGGTGTTCATTCTCCTGTCCTTAAAAGCTTAACACCCAAATCAGTCCAATCGTGTAATGTGTAGGGCTGGGTATCGTTCAAAAATTTTCGATATCGATACCGATACCTTGACTTCGATACCGGTTCCTGAACGATACTTTTTTCGATACCAATTTTATGGTGCCTAAAAAGTATCGAACTCGATACCCAGCCCTAGTAATGTGACTGTCGTAAAAGGCAGTCTACTGCGGGACATGGTTTATTTTAAAAACAGTTATTAAAAGTGCATTAAACTGTGAAAGCGACTGTTCCTCAGGCGGGTTCTGTGCGCGCACTCCGACACGGAGCTAAACACCAACAAGCAAAGTATACTTGGGGCTTCAGGTGCACACATAACTAGGGCTGGGCAAAAAAAAAAAGATTTTCCGATTAATCGTTTTTTTTTTAATGACGTCGATTCGATATCGATTCTCAAAAGCCGCGAATCGATCTTTTCTAGTATTTATTTCAGCACACATTTAAAACAAGATCTGATTAACGTGAATCTTATCATTAGTCTTCTCCACTAGATGGCCATACGCGCAATTCGCAATACTCAGGTGAAATGCTATAGTAATACTATAAATCTGCGGAAGCATCTGATATCACGCATAAGGCGCCATGATTTCCGCAATGAATGAATGGCGGATGGCGCGGCGCACTTTTTTGTTTACTACACACATACTAAAGCTTTGATGACGCTCGCGTGTTTTCAGCTTCTGCCGTCTCACTATATGATGATATGAACACGAACGTCATCTCCAGCTGCTCTGAGAGTCACTTCATTAGCATTTACCGTTTCATTTGAGAAATCTCCAGCGTCATATCACATACAGCAGCTGCAAGTTCTTCACGGCAACCAGTCAAAATAAAAGTTTAGTTTAACGTTAAGAAACTGTCAGAATATATTACTATTTAGCAGTCTTAAGACTCAATGCTACTACTGCTAATAAATATTAATAAATCTTTATTTTTAAAGGAATAATCACATCTGTTTTCTTTTTAATTTTAACAGTAAACCTCTGTTGTGCAGCACTTTGTTTACCAGAAAAAAAGGGTTTCATTTTCATTTGATTAGGATAAATTAAATTAATGTTTTATGCCTTCATCTGATTACCAAAACAATTATGAACATTTTATAGGGCCCTATTATTGTTTAAAAAAGGACCCTATACAAAAAAAAAGAATAGGTTTAAAATACAGGCATGTGGCTTAATTTCTTTTTATTAATTCACCATTTGTAAACTGATGTTTACTGTTCATTTTTTAGAAATATCAATAGCATTTGTATTAAAACTATATTCACTGAATGTAATAAAAAAAAATCGAGAATCGAATCAAATCGAGAACTTGCGTATCGGAATCGAATCGGGACATCTGAATCCATACCCAGCCCTACACATAACTGGTCAAAAATACACAAAAAATGTCAAAATGTCCGTTCTCATGAGTATTTACATAAAGACAGTCAGTTATGTCTTAAATGAACAAACAATTGAGAAAGAAATCGGATGCGTATATTAGATCCATGCATTCTGTGTTAAAGGGACAGCAGCCTAATAAACCTACTGCTGTCTGTGTCATTAAAGGGTTAGTTCACCCAAAAATGAAAACTAGCCCATTAATTACTCACCCTCAAGGAATCCTAGGTGTATATGACTTTCTTCTTTCAGACGAATCCAGTCGGAGTTAAATAAAAAATTGTCTTTGATCTTCCAAGCTGTTTAATGGCAGTCATAATGGCAGTGTTGCAGTGCTTCAGTCCAAAAGAAGTGAAATACAGCGCATCCATCCATAATAAAAACTCCCTCACATGGCTCCGGGGGGTGAACAAAGGCCTCCTGTAGTGAATCGATGTGTTTTTGTAAGAAAAATAAACATTTAAAACATAATAATTAATTTAATCTAGCTTGCGCTCACTGTTGTACACGGAAGCAGCTCCGGGAGGATGACGTAGGACGTCGGCGTTGCGCATGCACCGCATAGAAGTGAAGAACGCGGAAGCGCAGTCACGAATTAGAAGTACAAAACGAGGATAAGCCAAGAGGAGACTGGTTTTCCTTTGCTTAAGTAAGGACACTTTGCTTCCTTTGCTCCTGTAAACAAACGTTGTTTTTTTACGAGACTCAGTGGCGCATGCGCAACGCCGACATCTTACGTCATCTTCCCGGAGCTGCTTCAGTGTACAACTGTTGGTGCAAGCTAGATTAAAGTGATTATTACGTTTTGAATATTTTTCTTACAGAAACGCATCGATTCGCTACAGGAGGCCTTTGTTCTCCCACCGGAGCCGTGTGAGGCACTTTTTATTATGGATGCAAGCGCTTTATTTCACTTCTTTTGGACTGAAGCACTGCAACACCCGCTGACTGTCATTAAACAGCTTGGAAGATCAAAGTCAATTTTTAATATAACTCCGATTGGATTCATCTGAAAGAAGGAAGTCATATACGCCTAGGAAGGCTTAAGGGTGAGTAAATAATGGGCTAATTTTCATTTTTGGGTGAACTATCCCTTTAATGTTAATCAAAGAAAAAAAATACAGAAAATCAGTCAATGCTCTTGACTGAATAACTTTATAACTTTAATAAGAATGCGTGTACAGTATATTTCATAGAGTGATGTAGGTGTTTAACCATTTTGATAACTGATTGTTTAATGCAAAACTGTGCAATTAGGTAAGTCATAGGCTTGTTCCAGTCTGGATATTCTCAAAAGTACATCTCAAAACTGGGAAGATCGCATTTTGTGGATCGTGATTTTGTGTTACAAGATTATATGATATGATATTTTGGGAAGATCGTCTACCCCTATGCCCAAGTCATATATTTTTATTTGTTAATTTATGGGTTTTACAATTATGCTAAATTTATAATATTTTTTCCTGTGTTTTTTGATAGTTGGACAGCAGCAGAATTACAAACGACCATTCAGTCTAAACATTTAGATCACTATTCAAGTCACATTTTCCACAAATTTCTCTGATGTTGACTTTCGTGGAAACAGCAGCACTATTATTTGTACAAG
This sequence comes from Sinocyclocheilus rhinocerous, assembly GCF_001515625.1. Taxonomy (NCBI): domain Eukaryota; kingdom Metazoa; phylum Chordata; class Actinopteri; order Cypriniformes; family Cyprinidae; genus Sinocyclocheilus; species Sinocyclocheilus rhinocerous. The sequence continues at coordinate 419,339 of NW_015627262.1, forward strand.
CTATCCGAGAGAAACACAATGAAAAGATAAAATTGGGCCTAAGCACCTGCATGTAGCATAATGGAGGAACACACTGACCTGCTCTGCTCAACCTGACCATAAACAAACCTTATTAATCTAGCCAGAGCCAGGAGAGTCCTGTTCTAACATTTCCATTAGCCGAGGACCCTCGTGTTCCACCTGAGCATCAGGAAACTGATCTACACAGCATTCGATTACAGTCAGATTGTTGTAAATATCATATCTCCGACATACAGCAAGGATGTCAAATGAACACACAAACATGAGGCAGTTTAGTGCTTCTTGTTTCTACATCATGTGTCACTCTTGTATTAGCTCTCAGTTCACATCCTCCTCACCCAGATCGTGGCTGTTTTTATTCCATGAACAGACTAACTCACATAATCATCAAGTGCTTGCTGGAAGTAATACGGCGCGCACAAGCCGTCACTGCTCTATAATCAGCATCAAAGTGGGTTTCTGTGTATAAATGAGTGTGTGTATGTGGTTGGTGACAGGTTCAAAACAGAAATGCCTGATCTTTCGATCGGAGTAACTCTTGAATTTTATATTTGACATAAACTGCGTTCTGAGGTTTATGCAAATCAGCCCCATATAGGAATTTCATTGGGTTTGGGAAATAAGAGTTTAATGCTATGTAGAAATGAGCTAACTTTAAGATAATGACAACACAACAACATGCACAACAAATAGGCACAGGAATAATCATATTTAATGATTTTCTCTTTACTACTATAGTACGAAATAAACATGAATCAAAAGGTATATTATAAGATAGCCTACAGTACAACTTACTGAAATGTCTCATGTAACTGCTCATTCAGTGTTTCAAACAGCGGAAAACGTGTAAAGCTTGTAAACAGTGCCACCTAACAATCATTTACCTCAGGATAACCATTTGGCGTCCATAAGCTCTTTAAATAGCTGGAAAAGTTTACTATAAAGAGAAGCATTTTGCTATATTTATGCGCTATATTGCATATTCATACTTTACTTAACCTGTTGTCTATGTGATAAGAAAGAATGCAAGGTGCTAAAGATAAAATTCAACACCTCCTATAAAATTGCATGTTACTAATGAAGAAAAAACAGACTGGATGTATGCAAGGCATAGGACAACATGCATATAGGATGCATTGAGGAGGAGCCCAAACTACACTCAATAGCCAAGTGATGCTGACATAATTATGGTCGGTGATATTGGCACAGATTCTCTGTAATAAACAATTCTTTGTGACAAGTTGGAAAAGACGTTTAGTTCCCACTTTAAGTGAAACTTAGTTCCCAGGAAAATATGAGACAAACACATGACAGTATGACTGAAATGTTAAAGTGCTAATATACATGTATATACACACACACACACACACACACACACACACACACACACACATATATGTATGCGTGTGTCTGTGCCTGTGTGTGTGCGTGTGTGTGTGTGTGTGTGTGTGTATATTAGGGGTGCTCTGATCAGGATTTTTGAGGCCGATCACCGATCGCGATCACAGAAAGCAGTATCTGCCGATACCGATCACCGATACCGATCTTTTTAAAGCCTTGTTTTTATCATTTATAACTATTTATAGTGATACTCTAATCAGGATTTTTAGACATTTATTCAGGCCTGAATTTCATTTTTGAAAATGGGGGGAATTCCCCTCTTAGGTGACTCTTGTGAGGGGGGAAGCAGCACGGACTGGGCTTTCACACAGGATTCCGCTACTGATCCGTGGCTGTTTACAACAAACACAACATTTATCCATTATTTTGATTTCAAATCCAAACATTGTCACTGAAAATGCTTTTTCAGCATTGCAATTCTTTTTTTACACAGTACAGTAATACAATCTTTCACAGACATGCTAGTGGGCGTTCTCAATACTGGTTGCCTTGACAGCGAATCAGGTTTTTTGCCGCTAAATACAAACATTTTGGAGGCAAAAGACTAAATATAATCTAAATATAAATTAAATCGGTACATACAAACAAAAATGTATGAGAAACAGAGCCTACTTTCTTCTATTGCGTATGTTTATTTACGGTGCTGAGAAGAGAACGATCACATGAGCTCTACCTTCTTCTTTCCTATTGGCTGTCGCTCCAGAAAGTCGCTCTTCATTTACATAAAGTTGAAGGATTCTGAACTTTGTCGCATTGCTGGACACACCTCATCCGGTCGCCAACGGCCGCTGTCGCTCGTGTCGCCGGAAATCGCCAGCTCACCATTGAAATGAATGGGATTGTGTCGCTTTGCTGTTGCGTGTCGCTTGTAGTGTGAACGGGGCTTGAGGCTGCTTGAGACGGAGCAGCTCACACTCTGCAGCCGCAGCTTGTTCACACACAGCTTCAGCTAATGATGGCAGGGCAAAACAGACCGTTTCGAAAGCGGAATTACGTTTTACCCTACGAGAATTGATCCCGGAAAATTACATTCATAAGTGCAACAAGTCATTTGCATGTGAAAGTAGAAACACATTCAATTCAGACTAAACTTCTGGGCTGATTATAACGTGCACGTTAACTTTCCTGATGAAACTTGTGTGTAGGTCCGACAATAGCATCCACGATGTCATCGCTCGTGGCCAGTGCACTCTTAAGCAGTTATGAGCAGCAGGCTGTGTAATATGTGTGAAATCTTTTATTTTTGTTATCACTATGGCCATTTGACTTATAGCAGTGTCCAGTGTTTCCTATACATTGAGTTATTTGTGGCGGCACCTCACAATATCAAAACTGACCACCACAAATAGATTTTCCAAAAGGCTCATACTTTGTTACTTCGTTGAATAAAATGAGCGCTTCACGTTTCAAAATTAAAATGCAGTGTGGGTGTTTTTATATAAATGTATATCTTTGAAAAGAACCGACTGTCTTCAGAAAAGCTTTGATGTCATTTTCATTTCGTCTTTCCTGTAATGCCTGATAAAGTAGCTTTTGTGAGGGCAGCGCTGATTTGCTTACAGCCGTTACCGGGGAAACCGCTATATCTCCAGCTCCCAAAGCGCCTCCTGGTGGCAGAGAATTAATTTGCAGTCTGTGGGAAACACTGGTGTCTGTCGACAAACAGACAAAAAGCATGCTTCAGAACTATTTTGAGAAGATGCTTAAATTTTGAGCCATGTATTACTCTAAATTGGGCTACTACTACTATTACTATCTTGTACCCTGCAATAATCATTTGCTCAAACTTTTATGAGATGAATGGAAAAAAAAAAAGAAAATCGGCCAAACATATCGGCATCATATATCGGCCACCGGCTGCCCTGATTTCTAAATATCGGCATCGGCCAGTGAAAAACCCATATCGGTCGACCTCTAGTCATATGACCCCTTTAAAACCCCATTTCGGTCAACCATTAATGCTAATATTTAATAAATACAACAGCACTACTCAGACAACATTACTCAATAATTCATCCTAATAAAATCATTAGCCAGTCTTATAATAAACCTTGTAGTACTACAAAGAGCATTGAGGACTATTAGCTCTTCACTTTGATGTGGAGTGCTACGTTGGCTTTGAAGCCCGTTTTAGGAGAGACTCAAGCGGACTAATTGATGACTAATGACTCAGACTAACGGCCCTGCGTCAGGTCACCTCAGAGCCAAAATACCCTGAGCGTGGGAGGAATCGGATCCAATTCTGCATCAGAGACCCTCCTGAGTAAGACGATCGATTTCTGATTTACGATATGGTTTGGCGGGGCATGGAAAGATGCTAATGTCACATCCGGCTACGGCTGAATTTTCTACCGAGGGTGATAGAGAGTCGTAGATGCGTTGATTCCAGTTTTGAGCATGACAGGCTTTCCCAGTTATACACACACACACTTTTTGTGTAATCCACCCAAACTATCTCACACACATTATACATATGAACAAACACAAACTAATGAAGGAAGGAATGAATCAATGAAAGAATCAATGAATGAATCAATGAATGAAGTGCAAAAAAAGATTAAAGGCTAGGTAGGTAAAAGGATATAATGGCTACGAAGAAAAAAGAAGGATGGGCTAGGTGTGGGAAAAAAGGGGGATGGGCTAGAAAGAAAAAAAAAAAAAGACACCCACACTTTTACATCAGACTGACGCACAAGCACAGACAGAGATCAGACACAAAAGGCCACATTCCCCTCCCTCTTTCTATTTCTTCTCTCTCTCATTTCAGATCCCACTCCTCCCCCCACCCTAAAGAGCATGAATGGTCTGCTGTTCTGCTGACATGGACCCCCCCAGTGCGAGCCTTCCAGAGGAAACATCAACAAACACGCAGAGGACGAGAAAAACACACGCACTGAGCCAAGAATAACTCAAACAGGCAGTTCTCTTCTGAGAATAAACAGCCGTTAAATCTTTTCTATCTCTCTCAGACACCAACACAACCGAGAACCGACAAGTTTGAACATAACCTATCACTCAGAAACTCTGAAACACAGTTTGTGGACTGGCTACGAAAGCCAACATCGAGATCTGCTCACTAGGGCTGACGGCACACAAACCGATGTACCTTTGTGGCTCCTGGATCTTCAGGATGTTCGGTAAATGCTCCAAACACTCTAGTGAAATCCAACAGATGAACAGGAAAACTAGGCTACAACCTGACAGACATGTCACTTGAGGTGTTCAAGTTGTCGACAATCTCATCCTCAGCTGATATCCAGACACACAGTCCCAATGCAGCTCTCCATTTCTCAGTTCTAGATTCGAAACTTGAGAGATACAATGTACAATGTAAACAATGTAGTGGTCTTCCTTTAATAATCAATGGTAATTAAAGAAGAGCATGTCCAACTGGGAAGAGACCACAGGGGAGACCCAGGACATGCTGGAGGCATTATATATCTTGGTTGGCTTGGGAACGCCTTAGAAGAGCTGGAGGAATAGGCCAGGGAAAAGGACATATGGGCGCCCATACTCAACCTGCTGCCACCGCGACCTGGTCCCTTATAAGAGGTGGGTGGATGGATGGACGGACATGCAAACACAGTTAAACCTACATAAAGGGTTAGGGTGAGATAGAAGCTTGAGGAACTGATAAAACCTCTTTTGGCGGTCTTCCAGTTACCGTTTTGTTCGTTGAGAGTAGGTGTTCCTTCTTGAATTTAACCATATCAAGCAGCAGATCACCTCTAACTTGAAAATGAATGATTTCTAGCTGCATTGTTGCTACGAATTGCGTCAGTGTGAATGCTCAAAATTCTGCGCTAATACAATATTCAGTCAGTACTTTTACCTGGTTGCAAGGGGCAGTGAAATCTCATTGGTTCAAATGCAAACCAAAAAAAAAAAAAAAGGTATATATATTTTGGTTGCATGGTGTCATTTTGGCACCACTTGTGGCACCCAATGAAATCACAAAAGAAAAGTTCCAAATACTTGCCCAGCTTGTCAATGCTTGGATACACAGGTAACCCTGACCCAAACTTATGCTATTGGTGATGTTACAGCTGGATGCTCAAACAAACTTTGCAGACTGCAGTTCCAGTTGTTGCCACTTGTTTTGCAGAAATTACACTGCATTCACACCATGTTGTAATTACTAGATGCCAATCTGGGATGTTCTACTTGAGAGCGGTTCACATCTTTGGACTCGAAATTGTTCATTTCTATGGCAACGCTATTAACACCAAAATGAATCTGTGTAATTTAAGTAAACAACAGACAAACCACAATACAACAAGTAATGTTCGTTATGGAAATGCTTTATTAATAAACTTAGCAGAACATAAGATTTTATTAAACTCTGTGTTAGCTGCATTAAACTGTATTGCATGCCTATTATTTTCACAATCACAATTTAGTCATTTATTAAAATTAAATATACAATTTTAAATATTTCCACATGAAGTTGCAGTGGTCAAGTGGTACAAGTTGTAATACGTTCTAGGAGACAATGTAAAAAAAAAAAAATCCTAAAACAATTGGAATGTGTCCACATTGTCTGGGTCTAATTACAATGGACCCGGAAATAATCAAATCAAACACAGATCCATCGTCCAGGCTAATTGCTGATTATAAAACGTTAACCCAGGTCTAATCTGCCATTACTGATTATCTGTAGCCTGATTAATCATAAGTAATTTTCTTTAGGTGTAATGGAGGCTCTATTCTCTTAAAGGGGTCATATGATGCGATTTCAATTTTTCCTTTCTCTTTGGAGTGTTACAAGCTCTTGGTGCATAAAGAAGATCTGTAAAGTTGCAAAGACTAAAGTCTCAAATCCAAAGAGATATTCTTTATAAAAGTTAAGAGTCAACCACACTTACCTAAAACGGCTCGTTCTAACACACCCCACATGTCTACGTCACGATGTGAGAAGATTTGCATAACGCCGCCCAAACGTTCACGCAAAGAAAGAAGGCGTAACTTATTCTCGCTGTATTATTGTTGCTGCCGCCGCCGCCATGTTGTGGAGATGCTGTGTGTTTCGTTATGAAA
>NW_015627262.1:425945-426623 GCF_001515625.1 Sinocyclocheilus rhinocerous
AAATAGTATGATTTCTGCCTTATTCTGTGATACGAAACCACGTCTGATCACAAAAATAAGTTATTTCAAACACTCGACTATGTTATGAAGTTAATATGGAGAAAAAGCATGTCAATAAATTCAAATATCTTTGTTGGACAACAGGTTTGTAAACGACTCATACACATGTAAAACTGTGTCGCACACGTGCTACAGTAGTACATTTACTCAAGGCTCAGACAGATTTTTGTCGCATTGTACAGCCCTATCCAAACCTGTTCTAGATTGTAGAAGGAGCTGCTCAATTTCACGTCCGCCTTCCTTCACGTCACTCCACACCACACAGTCGCACACAGAAATATGTCAACAACTAGACTATCGCCGGATCGGCTTTCACCGTGGACGAAGCGGAGTCCAGCCCGGGGTCGTCACATGTGGTTGTCGCAAGCCCGCCGGCAGAACAGTTCAACCCAAATATTCAGATGTGCGCTGCGCATTTTATGGAGGATGGATGAGGACTGTTTCCTGGACCAGTAGCCTAATGCGTCTGTGGCACAAAGGCTGTTTCTATAAAGTTGGGCAGTTCCAACTTTGCAAGGACAGTCTGGTGCTTCTGACTCACAGCCTGTAAGTACGTTTTTTATTTTTAAATAATTTGCCAATGATGATTCAAACGCGAGTTTTGAGCAGTGTAGAGTA
>NW_015627262.1:427412-450762 GCF_001515625.1 Sinocyclocheilus rhinocerous
TTTCTCCGATCACAAATGCAGACATGGTTTTATGTTTACGCGGCGCGATACGCAACGCAACGCAATGGTAAGGGGCGTAACATTTCCGTCACACGCTTGAGGTATTCAGCCAATCACAACGCACTGGATAGCTGGCCAATCAGAGCACACCTCGCTTTTTTAGAACGATTAGCTTTGTAAAAATGGAAAATAATGTGTTTTTTTAACCTTAAACCGCATAAACGCATTGCATTACACCAAATACACAACATAATGTCCTTTTTAGCAACGTCATATGACCCCTTTAACACTTTGTCACTGGTTGAGAGGCTCCTACAATGTTCCATTCGTAGATTAGAGAGTTGCTAGTGCTGGCCGACATCACTTAAGGTAGGTGATACACAGTTCGAGTAAATGGATAGCAAGGATTACCAAAATACTACTTATGCTTACATAATACTAATTTAATGACCAACACCCCTCCTCTGAAGTATGGAGCAATTTAACAAGGAGTCTCTTCTTTTTTTTTGAAAGCTAAATATTTTATTTGCATCCTGCACAGTGGCATAACAAGCTCACCGTCACGCCCCGACGGAATGAGTGACGTCCGTCTACATGCACGGAGGAAGGAAAATACCACAGCGATGTTTATGGAACACAAGAAACTCAATTTGGCTAACCTCCCTCTGTCTCCTCTTGTGATGCTTCAAAGAATAACGCGATGGAGAAAGAAAGGTTGGGGGAAGTCAAGCTCATTGGGACAATATGCTTTCTTCCTCATTCCTTGGACCGTATTCAATGGGGTATGATAATTCCCTTGTCTAATTTCAAAAGCCCACACAGATTTATCAGTACACAGAGTCTGTGTTTACTACCCCAGTTACATAAAGACAACATGGCATGCAGAGGTGTACATGCATGTAGGATATAAAATAAGCATATTCATTAAGCTTGTTGAACCCTGCACCCATCTAATTTTTTGAAGGATTATCATCACATAAACAAAAAAGCATTTGAATCTTTCTCCAAACCATCTCTCATCCTATCTCTCTCTCTCCCTCTCTCCATCCATCCCTAAAGGCTTTGGCAAAGTGGGATGAGTCATCGACTCATTCATTCTGAAAACTATGGTCTGCAGTTTCAGTGAATGAAGCGTCTGCGGGAGAAACTGAGAGCGAATTCATAAACAAATATATTACAATCTTTCTGTAGAGACCCCACATATAGATGTATCAGGTTCATTCATGAATCCCGAGTAGAACCCCACATAAAACCACTGTTACATAAATTATACATATTAATATTGGCCAAAACCAGTTTAAAGTCTCAACTTCTCACTGGTGGCGTATGCCAGACTTCATTTAATCTACATAAACCCAATGATTTTGTTCACAGATACGTCGCCCCTTTCTTGCATATGACTGAAAGCTTGCATTCAGATCTACCACCATCCAATCAACAACCGATGGACAGAACCAAGTTCCTGTCCTAGTTTTTTTAAATTCAATAATTCATTTCAGATGTACATTACAATATGGTATGTAGCTACTTATGTTTCAACTTTAATTATTTGCATTAGTTAGCTGTATCAGCCTGATATGGCTGATATTAGAAGCATCATACATGCATCTTTTGCTGTCTGATTTACGTCTGACACATGTCTGAAGCACGTAAAACACTATATTGCAGGTTTCATTGTGAATAAATATGGTGTTTGTCTGTTGTTTTCTGAAAAACATGTTTTATTACACAGCTCTCTGAGGTACTTGATTCTGATTGGTCAATTGCAGCATTCTCTGTGGTCAAATATTTTTATATAATGGCCATTTAACTATAATTGGCCGCTGTTCCAGGCTACTCATTTTCTGCTATGGTAGATTCAGGTGTTGTATCAATCCAGGGTGCTTTTAATTTCATAAAATAATTTCAACTCGAATGAATTCAAATTCAGTCAATTTTAGGGATGCATGACATTATCGGACTTATATCGGAACCGGCCGATAATGGCTTTAAATGTAAATATCGGCATTGGCCCGATATGAAAAATGCCGATATGTCTTGCCGATAAGAGGAATAGGTTAACTCACATGTGCTCAGGGTGTGCTAGTGATTAGATCACGTCAGCAGTGTGGCTCATTCTTGAAGCAAAGTTTTGTCTGAATGATGATTAGATTGACTGTTTTGGATCGCTGCATTTAATCTGTGAAAGCACGTACAGAATGACAGCGTTCGGTGTGTGATAGAGTAAATAGCATGTGCAGTGGCGGCAGCAGTGACAGCCTCCCCCAGGTCCTAACCCCCATTCGGTAAGAAGATTTAATCTGTAGGGGGCGCTGTTGGCCTATAAACCTCTAAAAGATTTTCAGAATTTTTACAACTTCTTGCTTTAGACCATCTACAAATGTTAAATCTTAAAATAAAATGTTAGGGTTAACAGCATCTTTTTGGGAAAAAAAATCCAGCGATTGATATATAGTTTATTTAGGCCTATAGTTATTTTCAAAGGTTCAATGTACTGTAAAAAAAACTTCATTATTGTTTATTTAATTCTAACAAATAAGTTCTAACTAGGGCTGTGCGATTAATCGAAATCGAATCGAAATCGCGATTTGAGACGTTGCGATTTCCTAGTGAGCGCACCTCCGTTCTCCCCAATCAGCACTGCTCTAGCCAACTGCGTAAACACCCACCATTAAAAAAAAAAAAACAGAAAGCGGGAGAGAGACAGAGTGGGATTATGGCGTCTACATACGTCTGACACATGTCTGAAGCACGTAAAACACTATATTGCAGGTTTCATTGTGAATAAATATGGTGTTTGTCTGTTGTTTTCTGAAAAACATGTTTTATTACACAGCTCTCTGAGGTACTTGATTCTGATTGGTCAATTGCAGCATTCTCTGTGGTCAAATATTTTTATATAATGGCCATTTAACTATAATTGGCCGCTGTTCCAGGCTACTCATTTTCTGCTATGGTAGATTCAGGTGTTGTATCAATCCAGGGTGCTTTTAATTTCATAAAATAATTTCAACTCGAATGAATTCAAATTCAGTCAATTTTAGGGATGCATGACATTATCGGACTTATATCGGAACCGGCCGATAATGGCTTTAAATGTAAATATCGGCATTGGCCCGATATGAAAAATGCCGATATGTCTTGCCGATAAGAGGAATAGGTTAACTCACATGTGCTCAGGGTGTGCTAGTGATTAGATCACGTCAGCAGTGTGGCTCATTCTTGAAGCAAAGTTTTGTCTGAATGATGGTTAGATTGACTGTTTTGGATCGCTGCATTTAATCTGTGAAAGCACGTACAGAATGACAGCGTTCGGTGTGTGATAGAGTAAATAGCATGTGCAGTGGCGGCAGCAGTGACAGCCTCCCCCAGGTCCTAACCCCCATTCGGTAAGAAGATTTAATCTGTAGGGGGCGCTGTTGGCCTATAAACCTCTAAAAGATTTTCAGAATTTTTACAACTTCTTGCTTTAGACCATCTACAAATGTTAAATCTTAAAATAAAATGTTAGGGTTAACAGCATCTTTTTGGGAAAAAAAATCCAGCGATTGATATATAGTTTATTTAGGCCTATAGTTATTTTCAAAGGTTCAATGTACTGTAAAAAAAACTTCATTATTGTTTATTTAATTCTAACAAATAAGTTCTAACTAGGGCTGTGCGATTAATCGAAATCGAATCGAAATCGCGATTTGAGACGTTGCGATTTCCTAGTGAGCGCACCTCCGTTCTCCCCAATCAGCACTGCTCTAGCCAACTGCGTAAACACTCGCTCCTCTCTGCCCCACGCGGCGCGAATCCCGCGTCACGGACGAGCCGTTAATGCTTGCCGCACTCACGTCTCGTCTCGTAATACTCATTTATACTCGCTCCCGGCTCCGCACCGCAAGTCTTCACGAGCGCATCTGGAAGTATGGATGAGGCTTGACGCACGCGCGCAACCTGTGTCGACTCGCGCCTGGCTCCGCGTTTAAAACGAATGTAAATTCAGTCTAACTGCTTGCTAATTTCACTTGGATGAAATGAAACATTCAGCACATTTTCCACTTGCTCTTAAAATCCCAAATATTTAAAATGAATAAATCAATGTAATACTTTAATAATTGACTTAAGAAATACAGCTCTTTATTTATAAAAAATAAACAAATATATTCTGTGAAATTCAGTAATTAAGTTAATTCTGTAAAAGCAGTTATACCATTATAATCTTGCCTGCTGAAAAAAAAAAACAATAGAACCCCTCCCAAAACACAATAAAAAATGTAATGGATTTCAGGGTTATAATGGGAATTTGTTTGGTTTTAATGTAAACTATAATGGTGTCGATTTGATGGATTCTATTGGTGGGATGTAATCTGGCAGATGGCAACCAATAGAACAACAGTAACTCCTATTGGAATAATGCCCAAAACAAAAAGGAATTTTGTAATGGTTTAATGGAAACTATAAGAATTTCTGTGATAGTTTCTATTGTTTTTTTCAGCAGGGTAATGATACCCATACTGTGCTGCACATTATTGACAATATTGAGCTGAAGCTTGACTTTGCAAATTTAAAATCGCAAATCAAATCGCAATCGCAATATCTGTCAAAAAAATCGCAATTTGATATTTCCCCCCAAATGCGCACACAGCCTGTGTCTGTGAATGCTTCTCATACTCGCTCCTCTCTGCCCCACGCGGCGCGAATCCCGCGTCACGGACGAGCCGTTAATGCTTGCTGCACTCACGCAGCCTGTCTCGTAATGTTCGTTTATACTCACACCCGGCTCCGCTCCGCAAGTCTTCACGAGCGCATCTGGCAGTATGGATGAGGCTTGACGCACGCGTGCAACCTGTGTCGACTCGCGCCTGGCTCCGCGTTTAAAACAAGTGTAAATTCAGTCTAACTGCTTGCTAATTTCACTTGGATGAAATGAAACATTCAGCACATTTTCCACTTGTTCTTAAAATCCCAAATACTTAAAATTAATAAATCAGCCTATGTAACATATGTAGTACTTTAATAATTGACTTAAGAAATACAGTTCTTTATTTATAAAAAATAAACAAATATTTTCTGTGAAATTCAGTAATTAAGTTAATTCTGTAAAAGTAGTTATACCATTATAATCTTGCCTGCCAAAACACAATAACAAATTTAATGGATTTCAGGGTTATAATTGGAATTTGTTTGGTTTTAATGGAAACTATAATGGTGTCTATTTGATGGATTCTATTGGTGGGATGTAATCTGGCAGGCAACCAATAGAACAACAGTAATTCCTATTGGAATAACGCCCCATAACCAAAATGAATTTTGTAATGGTTTAATGGAAACTATAAGAATTTCTGTGATGGTTTCTATTGTTTTTTTCAGCAGGATAATGATACCCATACTGTGCTACACATTATTGACAATATTGAGCTGAAGCTTGACTTTGCAAATTTAAAAATCGCAAATCAAAATCGCAATCGCAATATCCGTCAAAAAAAATCGCAATTTCATATTTTCCCCCAAATCACACAGCCCTAGTTCTAACCTATTTTTGTTAAAAACTAACCAATTAATTTTTTTTTGCTTGTAATTTCTGCACAGGAGAGACTTGGTGTTGTTTCCAAATCCAAACAAAAGGAAATATATTGGTATCGGCCAAAATCAAATATCGTGCATCCCTAGTCAATTTATATATGGGTGCATCCCTAATGCATCAATTTCTCTGTTTGTAAAACATGTTCAGACTGACATGCTCCTTAATGCCAACCTGAAGGTAAACTATCATTTTGTTTAGTCTCAAATGAACCTGAAACAAAGACTAACATGTTCTTTGACGTTAACCTATAGGCAAACAATGGTTCTGTTTAGCCTCACATGAGCGATTTTGCCTTTTTATGTTTTGTGGGAGAGAGAAGAGCTCTACATACAATTCAATGCTCATGGAATAAAGCCACACTGTGCATCCAAACATGGTGACATTAGTAAGGGCTTCTCTGGATGGATGAATAGATCGGGTCACAGTACTGAGAGCTCACCGCTGGATTCAGTCGCAATCCGAGCTGCTCCGGTGAGTGAGTAACTCCTTATAAATACACCCACACAAATGTCCACTCACAGGGAATGTTCCTACCCACACACACACATAAATGCACTATAATGCCTTCCAAAAAACATAACACACGGACAGGACGTCTGTGCCAACGCACACATCAGACAGCAGACACAACCGTAAACACAACTGCTCTACCACATAGTCTGTTCGAAGTATTTTATTTTTAGCTGTTAAAAATATAGTCTTACTGGCCTCACAACCCTTACAAAATATTGCAGCTGTACTATGGTACACAACGGAAGGCCATTTACGCTACATCATGCTTTGGTAAATCATTATTATGACATAAAAAGTCATAATTCTGATAAAGTTAATTATGAGATACCAAGTCATAAATATGACACAAAAAGTCAAAATTATGACCATCATGATTATTATAATTATGAAAGTCACTATTACAACATTACAATTACATACATAATTACAATTACACAAAAAGTCACCTATTATGACAATTTTAATTATGAGTTACTAATCATAATAATGACATGAAAGTCAAAATGATGACATACTAAATCACAATTATAAAATATGCCGTTATGACAAATCAAAATCGACATAAGTTGAAATTGACAAAAAGTCAGTTATGATAATTGAAATTACGAGATAGACAAAACAATGGCAAAATATCTCCCTGTCTCATAATTGTGGCTTTTTTATCTCATAATTTGCAATTTTGTCAATTTCATCTTTTTATCTCATAATTATGACTTAGTATGTCAAAATTTTGACTTATGTCATGATTATGATTTACCAAAGCATAACTGGACTGATTATATCTGATTGTAATATCATGATAATTTATAGTGTTTGATAATAAAATTGTCGCTATTACTACAAGCTCATACTTGAGTATTAAAGTTCCATGTGAAATTTGTCGATTTACTCTACAGCTAAGAATGATTTCTTCAAAGAACATGAATATATTATCATTGCAAAAACAACAGTATTAACAAAAAAGGATGGTAGTACAATGGTAGGTTTATGGTGACACACAAGCATACGGTGAGTCAACAGTAAAGTGTGTGATGTCACCTGGAGAATGTGATCAGAACATGACTGTCCGCACTTTGACATCTGAATGTCGGAATGGAACACACACCAAGTGCCAGACATGGATCATTGCAAACAGCATCACAGGGAGAGCAAGCACTCGTGATGAGAGATGAAGAGGATGACGAAACGTTGAAGAAGTGGAGGGAGCAAAGTCAACTCACTCCTACAATGCTAGAGTGCTGTGCGAGGATCTTTCTCTGCAGTTGTGTTCCAGGTGGTTGTTAGACAATTGCTTACTGGCACAAGCCAAAAGAGTCTTCATGATATTCTGCTGCCAGTCACGCTAAACCCCTTGAATTAAGAAAACCATTTATTTGTCTAAGTGACAAATAAACAGCCCTGAATGTCAGCAGAGACCTTGTCAACTAGACGGCCATCGGCACAAGACCACAAGAACCAGACGAATCCTCTGCACAATCTGACTTGTGTTGCAGCCTGAATTAAACCACACCATGCTGGTTTCTTCTGGCCAGAGGAGAAATAAATAAATATTTAATAAAAATCAAATTAAAAAGGAAGTAAACACTGTAACCAACAAGGCACTCCGTATTCTGGGAAGTTTGTGTGTATTGGGAATGATTATTTTTTTTTTTTTCAAATAAAGCCAAGGTAACACTCATTTTACTTACAGCACGCAATGAAAATGACATGAATATGACAGTGGGCAAATGCATAAAGCTTGAATTAAGAAAACCATTTATTTGTCTAAGTGACAAATAAACAGCCCTGAATGTCAGCAGAGACCTTGTCAACTAGACGGCCATCGGCACAAGACCACAAGAACCAGACGAATCCTCTGCACAATCTGACTTGTGTTGCAGCCTGAATTAAACCACACCATGCTGGTTTCTTCTGGCCAGAGGAGAACTGGCCCCCTGACTGAGCCTGGTTTCTCCAAAGGTTTTTTTTCTCCATTTCTGTCACCGATGGATTTTTGGTTACTTACCACTGTCGCCTTTGGCTTGCTTAGTTAGGGACACAATTTCTGGCAATATTGTTGGCTTGATTGCACAGACACTATCTGAAGAGAACTGAAATAAGTTGGATGATGATATCACTGAATCAACAATGAACTGACTTTTAGTGGTCGACCGATATGGGTTTTTTGACAGCCGTTGCCGATGCCGATATCTTGGAAAGCAGGGAGGCCGATGGCTGATATAAAGCCGATATAATTTTATTTATGAAATTTGAAATCAATTGAAAATGGATTAAAAATAATTGTGTAAAATAAACATACTTAAAAATAATACAT
Organism: Sinocyclocheilus rhinocerous; assembly: GCF_001515625.1. Lineage (NCBI taxonomy): Eukaryota > Metazoa > Chordata > Actinopteri > Cypriniformes > Cyprinidae > Sinocyclocheilus > Sinocyclocheilus rhinocerous. The sequence continues at coordinate 435,812 of NW_015627262.1, forward strand.
ATACTTTAGAAGACAAAGCATTTTTCACAAATAAATAAATATTTAAGAACACGCGATCATGCAGGATACACATGCATATTTCACAAGATCTCACAACTGGATCGGACTAAGTTTGCAAGGTTTGTAAAATTAAATGTTCAATAGTGATTCAAAGATTTGTTTAAATTATATAAATGTGTATTTGCTGAATGCTGACAGCAAATGAGAAAGTATTATAATGTTTGCCTTTATATTACTAATAATATTAAAGCAATCGTTATAATACTTTTTTTGTATACATTTTAATTCCTTTGTTTAACAGTTCTATCTGATTATTAGACAGACTTCTATCTATGTTAGACAGAACTGAACGACGACAGCGAACAAGAGGGAGAATGTGAGCGGTGTGCGCTCAGGCGCTGCCGTTCTCAGCGCCGTCAAAATAAAAGTCCACCACGCCGTCAAAATAAAAGCTTCGAACACATCGGCCAAACAGAAAAACTTATCGGCCAATGCCGATATTTGAAAAATGCCAAATATCTGCCGATATATCGGTCGACCACTACTGACTTTAACTGAAAAATTGACTGTTTACTATTGTCCTCCTACATTATAAACACACTATTTTCCTGTGTAATACCGCAAAGCTGCTTTGCCACAATCTGTATTGTATAAAGTGCTATATGAATAAAGGTGACTTGACTTGCATTCACACTGTCCCTGACCTTCTCAATCACTCTGTTGTTTTAAATAAAAGAGTAAGACGTTTTACACAATTTAGCTAAAGCTTCATCGTATAATATGTCAAATAAAGGTAACCTGGAGCGATTTGCATTTCCAATGCACGATACAATATACCAGTAAGAAAGCCACACTCAGAAACACCTCCGGAGTCAATTATGAACATTTAACAAATCGTAGGCAACATTCTTGTAAAGTACTCTGAGAGCCCTGAAAGAAAGTGTGAGATGTCGTCACGTGTACACTGAAATGCGCTCCTGCTGTAAGAGTGAGCCTACTGAACATCTGAACAAACAGCCAAACAGATGGATGCCTGTTGTGAGATACAATCAAATGTTACTTCAGCAAGCAAACTGTTTAAGACATGCTGCAGGTTGCCCATATTTGATGCTTAGAAAACATTAAAGGGGTGGTTGATTGCGATTTCACTTTTTTAACGTTAGTGTGTAATGTTGCTGTTTGAGCATAAACAATATCTGCAAAGTTGCAGCGCTGAAAGTTCAATGCAAACGGAGATATCGTCTTTTAAAATTCTGGCAGTTTAATGCCTACAAAAACGGCTGGTAGGGACTACAACGAGTAACTTCCTGGGTTTGTGACATCACAAACCCAGATAAAACCCCGCCCTCGGGAAAAGGCAGCAAAGGGGGCGTCAAGAACCCAGAATTTTACATAAACCCCGCCTCCGGGAACACGCAGCAAAGGGGGCGAGGCCATGTTGTGCTGCTTTACAGAAGAGGAAGAGAAAACTAGAGATGCACGTAAAAATCTGTTCATATATGAATGGCGATTCTGTCTTCTAACGATTCTAATGGATTCACAAGTTTCAAAATCAATGTTCTAAAGCAGCGGTTCTTAATACTGTTCCTCACGTCGCCCTGCATATCTCTCTCTCTCTCTCTCTCTCTGATTGATAAGCAATATAGAGGACGTCATTGTTTACAATACAACTGAAGCACATTCTGAGCTTGAGGGGCGGGATGTTCAGACGCGCTGTAGAGGCGGTTTAGCGAATCACAACACACTGAGCCAGCTGACCAATCTCAGCCCATCGCGTATTTCTGAGGGAGGGGCTTCATAAAAACAGGAAATAATCGAGGCGTTTGTTAGAGAAGGGACAGATCGGTGTGGAATAAAGGTAAATTATGTGAAAAATAATGCGTTTTTTAAAAAACGAAGCATGAACACATGTTAGACTGCACCCCATAAACACAATCAAGCCTAGAAAAAACCCAGTCAACCACCCCTTTAAACAGCGACATGGATAAGAAAAGCTTTGCACAGTGCTGAAACTTATAGGAAACAAGACTGAATTAAGATGAGTAAAGATAAAGCAAATGAAAATTGTGGCAGTGGCTCAAATCCAATGCATTAAAACACACAGGATATGACCAGGGCTGATAGTACAGAGGGATACATAGCTGGGGGTTAGAAAGAGAACGAGAGGAAGAGAAGGTCGAAGCTCAGATGAAATCTTTAGCAGTTTTGAACTCATATTCTGCTGAAGGGCTACGACTATGTTCAAAGTTCAAAAGTTATTGAAAGCTAAAAGTATGCTGAAATATAAACACATAATTCAAGATTAGAAATCAATTTATAATTCAATATAGAATTAGACTAGAAAGCAGTTGGTCAGAGAATGAATCTGAAGGCCTTGCACATGAACAACAGCCTGCTCATCTGGCTACATTCACTTACAACCATGCATCAGGAATGATGAAGCGCTTAATAAATAATTCCTTAATGCAATGGATGACAGTCATTATGACGGAGACAGCGAGAAAAAAAACTACGAGACCAACTTGCTAGCAGCACACTTGCTGAAGAACAGTGATTCTCTCACATACTCCGTCTCTCACGGCTTCTTTGACAGTGTTGTAACTCTCGCAGTCTGTAAAACAGCTGAAATCTCTCCAGCACTGTTTAAACCCCTCACACGAGAGGACTAACGGATTTAGAAGACGCCCCGCCAGCTGACAAACAGAGAGAAAGCCTAGAGAGAACACCACGGCCTGTTTCTGCACAACATACTAAAGTGTTTTATCATGTTTTTTGACTATAGACTCAAATCTGGATGCTGTATCCTTCATGGTACCACTGTAAGAACAAGAAGTTTGAAGCACTATGGAACACAACATGTTTATTCAGCCAGGGGCGTTTTATGAGGAAGCAATGGAGCAAGCGCCTCCTCAAAATTCAGAAAAGAAAATAATTGACAGTACAAAAATAAAACTGAACGAATATTACGCAATATGCTATGACTGGCCAATTAAGCAGTCAGTGCAATAATACCTGTCTCTCATTCTCACAATCAGTCCGTAAAATCAGCCTGAATCAGACATACTGGTGTAAACGAATGATCTAATTACAGAGTAAACAGCTCACCCACTCATACATCACCACTTTAGGTCATATCAGAGAAAAAATGAACTTAAAAAGATGACCTGTGAGTGAATAGGTTTTTAGTGAGCACTCTGCTCAGTTACATTAAGTGAGACCATCATAACACCTGCAGTTTTTACAGTGAACTGGTTGACTAATGGTCTGACCAATCTCAGCCCATCGCGTATTTCTGAGGGAGGGGCTTCATAAAAACAGGAAATAATCGAGGCGTTTGTTAGAGAAGGGACAGATCGGTGTGGAATAAAGGTAAATTACGTGAAAAATAATGCGTTTTTTAAAAAACGAAGCATGAACACATGTTAGACTGCACCCCATAAACACAATCAAGCCTAGAAAAAACCCAGTCAACCACCCCTTTAATGAAAAGAAAAGAGGTGGTGAAAAAAACTATTATTACAAGTCAAGACTGTTTCCGTAAGTCCAGCTAGTCAGACGTAAATTTCCAGCTAGTAACTGGAAACTCCTGGCCAACATCCTACATGAGTACTCAAGAGACAAAAACACAAACAAGTAAGTGTGCACAAATCAACGTGATGGCATTTACAGGCTGAACACCAATATCCACATCTGGGGTGGCAAACGTTCAAAGAAACTTTAGGGCTGTGATGTTAAAGGGCTGTGTTAACAAGTTTCACCCCTCTGATGTCATTCTCAACCACAGTCCACCCCCGGCAGTCTGAGATATCTTAAATTATGTTCACTCTTCCCATCGTAAGGCTGCAGCTTCTTATTAAACAGACAGTTATGAAGCTCTGTATAGTGCGTGTGTGGTATTTATGTACTTCCAGCTACTGAAAACACATGAATTAATTCAGAAATAGAACAAACGCCCATCTGGACCAAAAAACAAATCAGGAAGAGAGGGACCAACCAGTTCCCTCTGGTTTATCCTGTGGATTTTAGCATTACCTCCAGCTCACTCTAAGGTTATGGGTTAAACGCACGCACAAACACACACTCTTCCCTCGGCTACCGCAACGGTGAGTCATCACTCCATTCACGTCACTGACAGACAACAGCTTCCAGTGACAGACCAGTGCACAGCAGCCCCACTCGCCCTCACGCTACTCTTCCTCATCAACTCATCAACACATCAAGATGTGAAGCTTGCGTCTAAATTTAGCTCTTGCCCCTCTTTCTGAAAGGGAATGGATTCTTTGTCCCACAAAGACCTTGGCATGTGTCAACAGTAGGACTGTGTTGAAACACGATGAGAATGGCATATTATGGCTGCTATAGCTTATCAATTACATTTTGCTTCTTTAAAAAATAAAAAAAAAACCTTTAGTTCAATCAAGAATAAAAACACAAATGATTGTGCATTACAGTGATAACATTTAGCAATTCCCTCGGCAAATGACAAAAGCCAAAAATTTTATATACTTTTCACACTTTTCCATGCCATTTCAGTGAATGCAAAAATGCAAGAAGGAAGCACACTACTTATTCAGGAACAGGACCAGTCTGATTCATTAATCCTAATGAATCAATCGAACTGGTGCAATCGACACATCTGGCTCATAAGAATATTTTGTTAATAAATTGGACATGGACGACGTCACAATTAGCTGTAATTGGTTGGAAAAAAAAGTGACCAGTATATTCTTCAAAGTATCGTCTTTAGTGTTTAACAAAAGAACAGATTTGGAACCAGATTAGGGCGAGTGAATGATGACAGAACTATTCCTGTTGCCGCCATGTAATGATAAATTCAAGCATTTTATAGACTGTAGTGTGAACAATTCTTCCAAGTAATTTTTTCTTTCTTTCAGTGAGACAGCTCACATTCATTTTTGAGTGCAATGCCATCTCTCAAAATCCAACCAATGGATTAAACAAAGTCCCGGCCAACATTTTTGTCTTTGGATAATCCGTTACTATGAACTGTACGTCACAATTCAGAAGAAAAGATCTGTCACTGCTTCTGTTTCACCGCAACTTTAAGGGGTTTCTACTTCAGTCACATCGTGCTATGTAGTGCAGCTAATAAAGAAATGTCATTGGCCTAAAATTCCAAATCTACATAATTTTAAAGTTCAAACATTCCAGTATATTCCAGAATTTCTACTTATCTAAAGTTATTTTCCTAAAACATCGGTGTGTAGACAGACACACTACCATAACTAAAAAGAGGTTTGAGTCCACTTAAAGCCCAGTTACAAATCAATGCAAAGATTTTTTTGATGCATTTAACTTGAAAATGTACAAGATTTTGGCTACGTTCACACTGCGAGCCTTAGTGCTCAATTCAGATTTTTGCTCAGATCCAATTTTTTTGTATAGCTGCTCACATTGTTGTTTTAAATGTGGCCAATATCAGATTTCCAGTGTGAACAGATCATGGTTCTGAACTGATCCGCATACGCAAAATAACAATATGAACAGGGTTGCCAGGTTTTCACAACAAAATCCACTCAACTGCAAACTAGTCCAAAACTAGGCCAATCGCAGTGGTACTAAATCCGTTACAGGTCGGATAAATACCGCGTTAGTGAGGTTGCTTTAACCCACGGAGTTGAAAAACAACCTGCGGCAACAATGAAAAAGTAGACCAATTCCACGGGAAAACTGTGGAGTTGGCAACACTTGCGCAACACGCTGTCATATGGAAGTAAACACGGAGGACATAAAGTAAGCGATTATGCGTTTATTTATAGTGTGATCTGCTGTGCAGAATCATGACGAATGTTGATCTAGAGTGATGTAAAAGAAGCATGAATTCCAATATGACACGCATTCCAAAACATCTGACCTGTATCGGATTTAGTACCACATATTGAAGTGGCACAAATCGGAATTGAAAAGATCAGATTTCATGTGGTTTGTGCTGTTCACACTGTCATGAGGAATACAGATCCGAAAAAAAAAGGCCTCCATAGTTTCCGCAAATCATGTGGAAAACTCTGAGTAGTGTGGCATTTCTGCTGTAATCTTTATATGGATTGGATTATGTGTCGCTCCTTGATAAGTGACGAGCTAACAATGTGCTAGTCATAACTGCAAAAGAAAAAAAATGATGCCCTTAGGTTTTCAGAACAATTGGCTACCATTTTCCAATTGGGTTTTCAGTTAAATGCTAAAGCCGGATGATAACATCAATCTCATTTCAATGCAGCCGACTGCTTACTTTCACAGGTTCATATCCTTGCCAAGCTAATCAAGCCAGCTAGGAGCAGAACAATCAGGCTTACCGCATACAATGAGCTGGATGCTATTGTTTTTATAATCAATAGCTTCCCAAGGCACAGTAATCTTTCAATTACAGTCACGCTCCACTTCCTCCTATTGCAGCAACTGCCAATCAGGGAGGTTGGCAGTTCGTAGCGTGTTTGCACCATCCCACACAATGGCTGCAGACAAAAAAACGCTCTTCGCAAGCTGAGGGGGTGTAAGACATCTCATTGCAACCCTGACGAGACGCACCAAACACTAGCTGACTGTTGTGACTGAGCTTCCAACACATACGGCAATTAGACCCAACACTGGATGGCTCTCTTTAGTGAATGATGATGTGTTGATTCAGACCAGGGGATCTGCTAGGAGTCATGATGTAGTCGTGTGGAAAGTGAGTTCAGTGGAGGGATTCCACAGTAGTTCAGTAAAATATTCATTTTACATTCAGGACACTGACCCAACCAGGAATGCTGCAACAAGTTTCCTGAATCAAGTACTTTTGTTTTGAAAATTAAGGACTTCTAGATGCTCCGAATCACTATCAGGCTCATAAACTGGGACCTAATAAAGTATTTTTACAAGGGCATACCCGGTTTTACTCTACCAAAATAGAAAATTCCAGTTGTATTCCATGTATATCTAAACTCTAGATTAAAGAGGAAAATTACACCATAGTTCACACTTTAGAGGAGGCATTTAAGGAAACTGGGATGTTACTTACGACCGTTTAAAAAGAAAAAAAATGGTACCCTCAAGTATCTGGGAACAAGGAGACTCAAATCTCTCTAAACAATTAAAAGAATTTACAGGTATTAATCAGCACTTTAACTGCAGTCAATTACGGGGTAAGTCTCAGAGTGGTAATTACAATCATCTGAACTCGTGATTTGGCAAAATTAAATGCCACTTGTTCGTAGACTAATGTAATTATGGGTTAAATCACACAGAAATCCTTCTTAATACAAGAGAAACATAAGAAAAGCTTACCTGTGATACACTGAAACTGACCATCATCTCGCTGGATCGTGAAGGCCTCTCCTGGGTTTACCTGCACCAAGATTACCTGAAGAAAGCAAGAAAGATGCTGTTAGAGGAAACCAGTCTATTCAGACCACTTCAACTCCAAATCTTAGCTCAACACATTCCCTTATTTCATAAAAATGTATAAAAATGAACTGCTTGGATGAAAGACAACTCTACACTGAATAAAGATAAACTGTAGTGATTTGAATGGCTCAACCTGTGAGGGCTCTGTGAATAAAATTAAAGACTAAACTTCCTTCTGCCCTTATCTTAACCTCATCTAACGTCAGCACAGTGCTCCACGTGGCTCAGTTTTATTCCAGGCTAATATATCTAGCGTAAAAATGGCCATCATTCAGCCAGGCACAAACATGCTTCTATTACTCTTATTTTCTCATGGCTATACATAACTGACACGCAAATAGATGAAAACATACACATCCACTTCTGAGGGCAGCAGAAAATGGAAATATTGTTTACTGCTATGACGAAAATGCTCAGATTCCAAGAAAAAAGAAGGGGAAAAACAGGAATAAACACACATACATTCCAGCCATGGGGTGGGCGGCAATGTGGTGCAAATTCAAAGTTTTACTTTTTTGTTGTTGTTGTTGTTGTTTTTAAACAAGAACAAATATGGACGTTTCTATTTCCTACGAGATCTGAGAATCAATAGAAATGTCATCAAAATTGATTTGTTATTGTCTTTGAGGCACTCTAAACTCGGTTTTCTGATCAATGACTGCGGCTCAGGGGAATCATGTGTTGAATCTGACACAGCTGAATCATGAAACAGCACAACCAATTTCATTCATAGTTTTAGCAATATCATCCACTCATAAACAGCACAAATCTATTTCCAAAAGGAAAGTGAAGATTTAAACACACAAAAACAAATTCACAATCTTTTGAACTCTTTCATAACATTCGAGAATATTATTGACAATAAAATGCTAAAAGACAGAAATAGCGAGACCTGGAGCTGGGCTCTTTGGACTTAAGCAACTACATCGTAACCTCTCAACCACACCAGCAACCACTCAAAACACCTTAAGGTGTGTATATATATACACATGCAGCATCTTTATTGCTTGTTGTCGCGACTCTGTACTGTAAGCACCACTGTTACTATTGCTGTCACTTTAATGTTATTGGTAGACAGCATGTCTGGACATATCTTTAGATAATGAGATCACAGATGAAAAAAATATTTACTCCAATTTGACTAGGAATTAGTTTTCTTTATTTTAATATAAAAGCACTCAAGCAGCAGTGCAAAAATGCTCATTGCATCATATCATTAACCAGACAAAATCAGTGAACGAATTAAAATCACTAAGACTGACAACCATTTGTTTTCCATGCATCTCTTTTATTATAGTCATGTATATAGATAGAGATGAATAACAGAATAACTAAGCTTAAAACTTATTATAGTCCTCACAAAAAACCTACAGATTGCACATAATGACAGGAACATGGCTCAGTGAAGGTGATTTAAAATTTGACAGTAATTGTCTTGAAATTGATTATTTGCTCCGGTGAATTTACTCTAATGCTGTGGAACGTCACGACGATGCTGCTACATTTGCATTGCGAGGTTGTCAAGTCATGATACACGTTGCTGCCACAGTTAGCTCAGTAAAAGCATCTCCACACCTATACGCATCAGTGCTAAAATATTAAAGGTTAAAAAATTAAATAGTATTTGCTTCTCTGTCCTAGCTTGCTTGTACTCAAGAGTGAGTTCCACTGTCAAAGTCTTCGCTCTTTACTCAAACTTTTCTCGAATTTGCTGGACACGCCCACATATGGTCGCCAGAGGTCGCTCGTGATGCCAGAACCTGCCAGCTCTCATTAAAAAAAATAAAATAAAATAATAATAAATGACATTAGTGTTGCTGGAATTTGCTACATGTGTGGACGGGGCTTTACTGACTATAAAACAGCACGCTGGCAAACACTCTAGTAACATGACAGCGAGTGCTGCATTGGCAGGGCTCCAGACTGCCAGAGAATTTGCGACTATTTTTTCTGCCGGTGCGACTAATTTTTGTGAGAGGTCGCACTGGCGCGACCACCGCGTTGTCCAATTCATAAGCGCTGCCATTTCTGTTGCATTTTAGAAACCTCAAACGGCAAACGAAACGAAAGCGAAACTTAACCGTGCTACGTTTCAGCTGTGCAGCGCAGACCGTTTATCAGCTCGCACCACGACGTAAACAAACTTGCCCGAGCTCAGAACAGCTTTACTCGGGAGCCAAAGTTGATTTCGCGACACTGTTACAGAACAGCGCTGTGAGATCCAGCGAGAAGCGTTTGAATTCGCTGCACAATGATAAGGTTGCTGCGAGATCTAGTGAGAATCATTCAAATTCTGCACAGAATTCTCTGTTATAAACAGCACTGACATAGCCTTCGTCAGGAAACCAGAAGCGGTAACGCTAACTGTAACCATTGTGTTGTGGTAGAAATAGTCGAATGCATTACATTATTCATTTCAGTGTTTGTACAACCTTTTGAGAGAGAAATTCAAGCACTTTTCAATGACTTTCAAGCATTTCACACAACTATTTCCAGCACTTTAAAGCTCTAAAATTATTCAATTTGAATCTTATTTTTAATGGGATGGCCAAAATATACTTTGTGGTAAACAAACACTTGTGTAAAATTTTTAAAATACATCAAATCACAATTATAACCAGTAGACGGCAGCAGAGGAGCACTTATTGGCTTATTAGTCATTCATTTCATTTAATTTCTCTATATTTTGAAATTATAAAATCACTATTATAAAATATCAAATCATCAAGAAATCAGATTTTGTCAGAATTTTACACTTTTTTGTGTATGAAGTAAGAAAAGTCACAAAGTGCCTTGAAAAACAAACTTTTCTTCAATTTGCTACTAAATCACACAATCACTGAAGTTGGTCAGTTCCATATACTAGAAGAATAATGGTACATTTAATAAGAGTGGACTATATACATTTTCTATATAAAAATTTGATTTTGCACCTGTTACTGTTAATAAATGTACATTTTGTATGCATCTTAACTCAAGCTAGTGCTTTAAACAATAAATCAAAAGAAAAATAAACAAGAAATGAACATGTAATATTATTAGTAACTGCACTTATCAATGCAAAACAATAGTAATTTTACGATTAAATGATCTATATTTTAATACTCCCGCACACCACCCCCAGCACTACCAAATCTGCTCCTGGCGCCACCATCCGTAGAACTTAGTGCCGCTGGTGCCCCTGCCCTCAAATGTTAGTCTGGAGCCCTGATTGGCAAGCACCACTCACATTTTCTTCAGAAATGTACCAATTTAGTCAATAATGCTTTAGTTGTTGTCATCCCATGTACATGTACACTAAGCTCCAAATATGTGCTATGAATTACTCATTGGTAATATGTCTGTCAAGTAATTAAATGTGAAAATAAACAAATTCAACTAAATTCAGGAAACTTTTGTACAAAAATGAATAGCTCAATCCTTCTCTAAATGACAGGCCTCTGCAATACCACAAAACAAGGAAGGGCAAAGCAGGACTCCACCGTTCAAGAGACAGGATGCAAATCTCTGATATTAGATTACAAGCATGAATGATGAAGTGGAGAGGACAACATCACTGGATGTGACGTCCAAACCCACGTCACTCGCATGGGTCTGAAACAAGATGGAGAGGCAGGTTCAGCGCTCATCAGAGTACCACTTGTTCCATGAAATCGCTCTGAGTCAGTCTTCCATTGAGCTTTTGTTAAGGCACTATTGATGACACATCTGTCTCGGAGACGAGCGGGAGCACTGATCTATTTCAGTAGAGCAGGGGTCCTGATCTGAAAGCCTCCAGCAGGAAGTCATCAGACTGGCTGATTTTAAAACATATGCCACCTTGTTCAGCTTTCACTAGTTTTTGGCTAAAGGTCTCAATGTTTGTGCCTTCCTCATGAAAGGATATGGAACGGGGTGAGTCACTTCAAAGGCGTGGATGAACCATGATAAATGTCATACCGAGACTGACAAAGGCACACTGATATCAGTCAACAGGTAGAATAAACACAGGGAAAGTGTGGAGTCCTAAAAATGTCAAAGTGACATTCAAAAACAGTCAACACCACATTGTTGAAAGCAAAAAAGAGAAAATGACAAAAAAAATCAGCATCAGTTTTAAGTTGTTATAAATGTGTTCTCAAGAGTTTAACTCTTGAAAAAAAAAAACTGGAGAAAAAAACAGCACAAAAAACATGTCATGCCAAGAACAACAGGAAAATGCTGCTCTCGCCTCAACCGAGGGTTAAGAACTGACAGTCCTTCCGGAGGTAAAAACCGAACTGAACTGAACGAAAGGACCTCAACCCCAGCCTCAAATCAACAGTGACCAGCTTTTGTGCACCTAATTCTTATCTAAAAGCCAACAGCACCAGTCTTTAGAACAATGAGGAAAAAAAGTCTATCAGAAGAGAATATTTATCTACTCAATAGAGACAAACACAAATGAATTTCAGCCTCTCAGCCTAACCTAAAAAAATAAGCACAATGTGCGTCTCAAAGAAAATAAATTTGGCAGCAAGTGCCATTTATTTACCTCAGACTTGTGGTGGAAGTCACAGTTATAACGCCTGAACTCCCACGGCTTGGGGCTCCAACTGCGGGTCTCCCCTAATACAGCCATCCTCTGTACTTCCGTCTCACTCTCTGTTCCCATTCATGAGTGCCACTGAGACACACCAGCTATTCCTTGACTGCTGCACGCACATACACACGAGTGTGTTCTCGCTTGGCCACAAGCGCAGCGAAAAAGAGCGATGCATGAGCAACAGCACACGCAACGATGGGGGTGGCTGAGGGAGATCTTATTGAATTAGGTTCAAGCAGCTACATGCTGTTGCGTTCATGTGTGTGGGCTCACAATTACTCGTTCTGCTCTGCCTTGCTCACTCCTTTGTCTCGCAACACAGCTGGTTATCCTAGTTCCCCGCTCTCTCTGATACAAGTCTCATATACTGCATTACTGACACATTCTCCATGTCCCTTTCCTATGCCAGCATGCAGTTTTAGACAAAGCAATGTGTGTTTACACACACATATGTAAAAAAAAAAAACATTGAATCTTCACTTACTGTAGCCCGCATCTCCCTCTGATCCAGCCAAAGCTGCTTCAACAGGCTGGCCGATATTTTAAGGTATCTGGTATTTGGTACCCTCCCTGTGCTCCGGGGGTCCGAGCCACCCTTCTCCGGCTTCACCCGGTGCTCATGAGATTGGAAGGACTGGGCGGTGTGCTCGACACATGGGGGCCTGTGTGAACTCTTCACCCTCCTAAGCAAAGCCCCGGCGAGAGGAAGGGATAGAGGTCTCGCTTAAGTGCGCTAGCTGGAAGCCGTTCACAAGATAACAGGAGCGAAGCCCATGTTTGCGCTCTCCCTTTCTCTTTTGTTAATCTCTCCTCCTGCTCACACATATGTAAAAAAAAAACATTGAATCTTCACTTACTGTAGCCCGCATCTCCCTCTCATCCAGCCAAAGCTGCTTCAACAGGCTGGCCGATATTTTAAGGTATCTGGTATTTGGTACCCTCCCTGTGCTCCGGGGGTCCGAGCCACCCTTCTCCGGCTTCACCCGGTGCTCATGAGATTGGAAGGACTGGGCGGTGTGCTCGACACATGGGGGCCTGTGTGAACTCTTCACCCTCCTAAGCAAAGCCCCGGCAAGAGGAAGGGATAGAGGTCTCGCTTAAGTGCGCTAGCTGGAAGCCGTTCACAAGATAACAGGAGCGAAGCCCATGTTTGCGCTCTCCCTTTCTCTTTTGTTAATCTCTCCTCCTGCTCTCTCTGCAGTAGATGGATGACTCTCTCCCTCTTCTCTCTCTTTCTGGCTCCAACTCTGCCTCGCCACCACCGCCAGTCTCCACGGCAACCCCTTCAACAAATAAGCCCTGGCGATGTCCGCAGCGCGCCACCAATGAGGAGGACAGCTAATCGCCTGTGTTCTGCTCCCAGGGGGAGGAGGAGAACAAAAAGGAGCGAGGGAGGAAGGCCACGGACGAGTGGACACAATTGCTCTTTCCTTCGTGGGTCTGTAATTCTCACCTCTCCCTCTGTGACTCGTGACTGTTCTGTCGCGAGTGTTTGTGTGTGAAAGCGAGTGAATATGGATGTCGTCCAGACTTTACAACACACCTTCAGGTAGTGCCAAGTACTGAACTGGCATGGATCCAGTAATTAAACACAAGGATAGGGGTCCTCAAGTTATCCACGTCTCCTTTGTTCAGCGTTTTGCTTTGGTGACAACAATAGTAAGGGGGCACAGAGCGACATGCGCTCATTCACCGACAGACACTCACGCACATCCTCCCTCCCCCTCTAAGAATCTGTCATTCTTTCTATTCTCCATTCACAGAGCGACGCTGCTTCTATTAATACCATGATCGATGCACAAGGAAATGAAGTTGAGGTAATGTAACAGCTTCTTTGGTGTGGAGAAGCACCTCAGCCCTCACCTCTATTACAGCAGTTGTGATTTGGTCTATCGCTGGAGGAGACAGCATGGAAAGAGAGGTGTGAAAGGTAGCCACATCAGTGTTTCCCACAGACTTACACTATGTGTGGCGGCACTTCCCGTGGGGGAAATATATATGCATATAATGTAAATATAAAACAGAAGACAGGCTTATTGAAAGTGCAAATTCATTCTCTGCCAGCAGGAGGTGCTTTAAGAGCAGCAGAAACAGCGGTTTCCCCGGTAACGGCTGTAATCAAAACAGGGCTACGCTCATGAATGCTACTTTATCAGGAATTGTAGGAAAGATGAAATGAAACAAAACTTTTCTGAAGACAATCGGTTCCTTCAAAAAAAGATACATTTATATAAAAACTACTGTGCCTCGTTTTGATTTTGAAACATGCAGCGCTCATGTTTATTCAACGAAGTCAAAGCATTTTGAAAAATCTATTTGCTGCGGTCAGTGCCGATATTGTGGCGGGTTGCCACAAATAAGTCAATGTATGGGAAACCCTGCACATAAATAGTAGTAGGGTTGGGTATCGTTTGAATTATATCGATTCCGATTATTTTCGATTCCCAGTTTCGGTTCCAATGTGATTAAATAATGATATCAAACATTTATCCTGTGTCTCTTTTTTTGCAAACCATTTATTGGAGCTGAATACCATGAACAAAAATCAACAGGCTACATAAAAACTGGACTCTTTAAGAGCTGTTTGTATGCAAAATAGAACTGCATGATTCTGGATAAATTTACATTTTAACAGCCCCTTTTCGCCACCTACTGGCGTAACAATGTAATCGATAATCTTAATTTGTAGCATCAAATTATTTTCAAAAGGTGATTTATTCCATTTTAATTGCTACCATACACATTGTACACAGTTTATATCTGAACTATAAACTTTTATCCCAGTACTTCTGTGATTTGAATGTTTATAACACAGAAATAATGATACTGTGTGGTTGAAAAGACTGTGAAGCTGTTTCATTCATGACAGATGACAGCTGCTCTCTTTAGGTCAGCGGCAGCGCGAACGCAAATTTAAATGTTCAAATCACACTGACGAACCAAGTGATCACAACATTGATCGCACACGTCAAAGGTTGAGGAA
>NW_015627262.1:451047-451948 GCF_001515625.1 Sinocyclocheilus rhinocerous
AGATCCTGAGCACCACTGACAAGCATCTGATCTTGTAAAATGTGTGGTAAGTACTGCCGCTCTAGTTTACACAGAGCATGTGCGATCGCAAATCTCGAAAGTGAAAGTAAAGCGATCGTGCATTCAAAAGCAGTTTAAATGCCCCGCATATTAATAGCAGCTCCCTGATGCCCGCATTTTATATACAGTATAATTACCCAACGAAATAACTGCGAGAGAGAGTGTAGAAAAATATATTTCCCCTGTGTTTCCATCATGCTGTGTGAGCTACTGAAATGAGCCGCACTGTGAAACAGCCAATCAGAGCAGAGCTCAACATTATTATTCATGACCCTTCCAAATAAGGTAAAAACAGACCATTTCATTCTAGGGACAAATCCTAGGGTTGTAAATGGACATGTAAAACCGTTTCTGGAGATTTTTTGCCCTTACCTAAGCCACATACCTTCTATGTAGATATCAGAGAACAATTTAAAATATTGTATCAATGCATTCTATGGCACCTTTAATACATGCTATGTCTGAATCTTGATTAAACCTGAGACTGATCGCTGATCTCTAATGCAATGCAAAATAAGATTGAGAAAAGGGTCTTGAATATTTTGTGGAAAAAATTCAACTTGAATTATTAACATTTTGCGTGACAGTTGCTGTAGCTACTGTGCTCAGCTGTCATTCCTGATCTCGATCAATGTCACCATCTTCATTGCTGTTAAATAGGCAAAGAGCTATGTCAGATCCCTGCCCTGCTACCCACGCAAAGACTTCTCGATATTGTTTCCCAGAGCCAGTAAAAAAGGTAAGTAATATGCCAATGAAAAATGACTCCTTTGTCACGTTGTCACATTTCTTGCTTAGGCAAGAGACTTTTTTCATTGTAAAACTTGTGATTTAGTTTGAC
>NW_015627262.1:453108-471695 GCF_001515625.1 Sinocyclocheilus rhinocerous
GCACTGTGAAACAGCCAATCAGAGCAGAGCTCAACATTGAGCCGCACTGTGAAACAGCCAATCAGAGCAGAGCTCAACTTTATTATTCATGACCCTTCCAAATAAGGTAAAAACAGGCCATTTCATTCTAGGGACAAATCCTAGGGCTGTAAATGGACATGTAAAACCGTTTCTGGAGATATTTTGCCCTTACCTAAGCCACATACCTTCTATGTAGATATCAGAGAACAATTTTAAATATTGTATCAATGCATTCTATGGCACCTTTAATTTGACAACAAGTATCTGATTCCTGACCTTAAGTATCTGATTCTGGAATCGGAATCGATTTTCGATTCCCAACCCTAAATAGTAGTGACATCCCTGGATAATATGAACCTACCTGTTTCCTTTTGAAAAAGAACAATTAAGCTTGTCCTTCATAATCTTCTATACAGAAGGGAGGTAAAAGAAGATTCGAGTTTCTCTGACATTTCTCAAACTACAAAAAACAGTACTTAGACTAGAACTTCCTCTTATGATGGGAATGCCCAAAGGCAGCTTGCAGTCTTTTATATAGCACTGATCCCAAAAATCAGTCCCTTTACTTATTGAGTTCTCAAATACCTGACCTGTGTGTTGCAGTCAAAACCAGATTAGTCCAACAAGACATTTGTTTTCCTTAAACCTGTAAGAAAGAGTACAGCTACAGGGACATGCAAAATCACATCTTGGAAATTTATAGTTGACAGTTGGATAGTTGATGGGTTGCTTGAACAACTAGTTGGTTAAGGAAACCCTGTATAATTAAACTAGTTTAAAACAAATGTAGCAGACCCCTAACTGACAAATATTCAACAAATGTATATGCTAAATAGCTAAGCTTAAAACTTCTTATAGTCCTTGCCAGGGGTGTGCGCAATATGACAATTTTTGATCGTGGACGATTAAAATGTCTCCACGATCAGCTTTTGAAGAATTATCGTAGTATCGTGCTACAGCGTACATTCTATCAGTAGCAGTTCTGGCGCCTCCGTCTCAATATAGGCTACTGTTCAACGTGACATACATTCACATCAAATGTTAACTCGGCAGTAGAGTTACACTCACGGGACACTGCACTTCGCAATCACAAAAGTACATTATTTGCATGTGCTTTAAAGCCTTGCTCGCTTTTTCTGAGCATGTACACCTGAAGCTTGCGCACACTAAAAAGCCTGTCAAACAGCTCCTGATTACTGGACTTTTTACTGATTACTGAAGTTAACTTTCACGTCTAATTGTGCTAATACTGTCAAAAACACACAAGGTTTACATATAAACACAGTTGGTTATGTCCAAAGTGAAAGTCAACAGTTGAGAGAACAACGGATGCGTGCCTGTATATTAGACGTGTGCAGGTCTTAAAGTGACAGCAGACTGTAGTAAACATGCTGCCGCTTGTCATTAATTAAAATTATTTACTCACTCTCATGTTGTCCCAAACCAGTATTAATCGCTTTCTTGTGCTGAACACAAAAGAAGATATTTTGAAGAATAAGGGTAACCAAAGAGTTGCTGGTCTTTGAATTCTTCAAAATAACTTATGTTCAACAGAAGAAAGAAATTCATTCAGGTTTAAATCAACTTGAAAGTGGGTAAATGATGACATAAATTTCATTTTTGGGTGAACTATCCCAAAAATAAATTATTAATAAAACAACAAAACACAAAAAGAAAAAGAAAAAAAAAATAATAATCACACTGCTCTTGACTGAAGAACTTTAATACAGTTGCTTTAATAAGAATCAATGTATGATTTATACAGTGAAGTGTATGTAGTGTTCTATTTTTATATTTGTTCATTACATTTCTTGAATGTTACTGCTAAATACACTTACTGTACCCGAAAAATAAAGCACTGTTTGTTTTATTTGTATAATATGTGTATTTGTAATGTGCATCTTTGTTTTTATTTTTTAATAACAAAGATAAAATAATGACATATTTTCATCTCCGCCCACTTTGGCCTAAATATCTGCCATTCTTTTTTATTTTTATTATAATCGTCTTGAAATTTATTATTTGCGCCGATTAATTTACTCTAATGCTGTGGAACGTCACGACGATGCTGCTACATTTGCATTGTGAGGGTGTCAATTCATGATGCACCGTTACTGCCACAGTTAGCTCGGTAAAAGCATCTCCACACCTACATGCATGAGCGCTAAAATATTAATTTTTTTAGCTTTAATAGTCAATCATCCTGACTCATCATTCTAGTATAATAGCTGTTCATGTACTTATTTTGTATCTGTACATATTCAAGCAAACTGGAAGCCAATTTCTTTAATATATTCAGACTATAAATTGGGGCAGTAAAATGTCAGATAAGAGATTTAGCATCCAGGTGGTTGAGTGACAATGATTTGCACGAGCAAAGATTAGAGATGGGAACATTGTTTCTCTAATGCGTCATGGCAAGGCTGAACTTGCCGGGTTTAGGCACAAGGCCATCAGGAGGTAGTGGGAAGCGAGAGTGATTAGCAAACACAGCTACAGTGGTTAGCACTGGCTTTATTACCCTGGAGATGGGCCAGTGGTGCCTTTGCGTTCTCGGCTGTTAGCAACTGACGTCTGTGCTTCTCCGATGAGTCAGGGCTCAGGTTCCTCACTATTTGTTCCTCTTTAATTGTTTACCGTGTGGCAACGTGGCACTGCAGCTGAGCTGACACGAAACAGAAATATGTGACATTGAAGAGGAGCCTCTGGATGTTGGTGCCATGCAGAAAAGAGCAAGAACCATGAAGACATGGGCTCAAATAGCCTCAGGTAACTGAGCTCTGGCAGAAGAGCCTTACAGTGACACTGTAGAACGTATTGATTTACATAGCAAAGAGCCTCAAGACATCAATGACTGATGGTTTCTGAGGATGACGGTTTTCTTGACACCCAAAGCAATGGGTGATGCTGTTGGTCCAATAAAGCCTTCTGCAGTTAGTTGCCATTTCCTCCTCCTTCCTTGACTTGTTCTCCTCAAACCCGATGTGGCACACAGAGGCTCCCGCTAAATATTGTCAGCTTGAATAAAGGTGTCAATAAGGAATTTGATGGTAATCAGCTGAAGTCATTGTTCACTGCATTTGAAAAGCAATTACAGGTGATTATCTATAGGAAAGGAATGCTTTATAATAAAATAGAAAATAAAGGTTTGGATAAAAGTGTCTGCTAAAAGAATGAATGTAGAAGTAAAGCAGAAAAACTCTCACAAAAGATGCACTTTTGAGTAGTAAAAGCAAAATGCAAAATTGTGACAAGCAACTGATCTCTGACAGTCAACCTGAGGCACAAACCTCTTCTGCAAGGTATGACCTTATCCTTCGAAGGATTACACAGAATAAACTGCTAGCATCAAAGCTGGACTGCTATCTGCAATTTGTATTTCATGACACATAGTATAGGTGAAGCTGAACTAAAGGTGAATGGGAGAGAAGCAGCATTGTACAGAGTCATTATGTGAAAGCAACATCACCCTATTGATCAAACTCCTTTGACATGATGGTACTGACAAGAGTGAGAATTCTGCTCCACAACAGTGAATGGGAGACGGTTACTTGAGATGACTTTGTCAGCTCTACAAATAATTGTCCATTTTCTCTCCTATTAGGTGATAAGTGAGACACCCACTAGAGAGAGGGAGAAAGCCAGAATCTCATTGCTATGGAAACATTGCTTAGTTCACCATTGAGCACAGGAATGAGTAACATGTGGGGGGTAACAAAGGGAAAGATTAATGTTTGGTTCAGCCATTTTATGGTTTCAGAGGGCACGGCTCGATGAACGGCCGTAACTCAGGCACTGTGTGGTATCACGGCCACTACACATGAATCCACCCCCAGCTCTGGCCTTAGGCCCAGCTGTGCGTCTTCTGTCCACCTCGTCACGGCAGGATGGCGTTAAGTGGAGCGGTGGGGAGTTGGGGGCTCTTCACTTTCATATCACCTGACTGACGCACTCAAAAAAAAAATAGCCTCATTATAGGGCTGCACGATTATGACAAAAATCATAATTGTCGATTATTCCCGTCTTTAAATTATAAAAAAGTAAAAATATGAATGGTACTATAATGTTATACTAAAACTAAAACAATGGAAAAACCCTTAAGATAACATGTAGAAAGAAAAAAACATATCTTAAGCGTGCAGAAAAACATAAGTGGACTTTGAACGATTAATCGCCGCTTTGAACGATTACGTAATTGTGGCATCCATAATTGAAATTGCGATTAGAAAATTTGATTAATTGTGCAGCCCTACCTCATTATCCACATCATGGTGGGGGTCATTTCTTTGTGTGCTAAAGAGCCGTTTAATTAGGTAGATCAATGCATTCACCAAAAAAAAAAAAAAAAATTTCGTAATTAAATCAAGAATAAAATTGTGAAGAAACTCCCATAGTATTGGAGAGAAAGACTGAACCTTTAGAACCAGTTTCGGCATCTCTTTACCATGATTAATTTTTGTCCAGGATGCGGATTCGTACAATTAACGCTGACTGGGAAATGTCAGTTTCAGAGTTTTCCGCTTATTTATTTCTTTACAAACTGAACTGTAGAACAAATTATTTCAATGTCCAAATAAACAAAGTAAAACCTGAGAACAAATGTCATATATCAAGATCCGAATGTATTGGAACAACTTTAATTGCATTTACGAATCAATAAAAGTATAAATTAAATCAAGAATAAAATTGTGAAGAAACTCCCATAGTATTGGTGAGAAAGACTGAACCTTTAGAACCAGTTTCGGCATCTCTTTACCATGATTCATTTTTGTCCAGGATGCGAATTCGTACAATTAACGCTGACTGGGAAATGTCAGTTTCAGAGTTTTCCGCTTATTTATTTCTTTACAAACTGAACTGTAGAACAAATTATTTCAATGTCCAAATAAACAAAGAAAAACCTGAGAACAAATGTCATATATCAAGATCCGAATGTATTGGAACAACTTTAATTGCATTTACGAATCAATAAAAGTATAAACATTTTGTCAGCTTTAGGCAAGAAAAGCTTTTGTTTCGCTATACTGGTTAGTTTTCTTCTGCGGCAAGTACAATGTTAACAAGAAAGTGTACAAGATCAAAAGGAAAGTGGATCAAAAACATATCAGTGCTTTCTGGTCGATTTAGAGCCATTTATACAAGGGTCTTTTCGGCACAACTAACATCACTCTGTTCTTATCCAGCACAGACTTCCTGCAGAGTGGCCCATTCTACCCTGCTTAGAGTCTTTGCCCTTAAGGTAAGCCTGACTGCTGCTTCAAAAAGCCTTGTGCACATAAAACCAAACCAAAGTGTTTGAAGACCACATAAAAACCTGAAACGACCCGAGGCAGAGGGAGGAAAAGGCAAATAAATGAAAGTGTAAAAAGGCCAGACGTCAGTGCTTACAGACGGCTGCTGGGAGGAGGGAGAAAGTAGGGTTCCACCAAATCTTTACAATGAAGAGAACAGCTGGGCACCAGGGCTATTAGTAAGCATTGACAAACAACGGCCTGATTCATCTTGTCCTGGTTCTAGCACAGACAAACAGGCAGGCAGGACTGCAGGGAGCAGAGAGGAGAGACATAGGTGGCGTAGTCAGAGCGGCGAGGCAGGAGGGAGAAATGAATAGGAACTGTGAATCACTGTGCACGCACTCCAATTTGCTTTCATGAAAGAGCAGCAACGTTGTTGCCAGGGGTATTCCACACTGATATTTAGTTCCCCTCGTTTCAACTGCGATGCCAAATGCACAAGTGCTACGCGGCACACAGGAAGAGGGAGGAGGGAACCCGGTTGCTGAGTGAGAGTCCAGTGGGAAAGGTCAAGTCAGAGGCATAAGTCATCATGGCACATTGTCACTACTGTTTTCGCCAGGATGTGTCACTCGGTCTGGGTCACGGGGACTCAGAAAACTCCTGCCGTCAGTTTCGTATTCTCACATGTACCGCTTACCCAGTCTCTCTTGCACAAGCACATTTCCTCTGACACACAGACCAGCTAACACCAGGAGTCACTTAGTTACACTTACTTTACCTTGAGCTCTCCCTGTTGCAAGCATCAAACGCACACCTGGAGAGGCGCCACGATCGTGATTAGTTGTAGGCGTAAAAGGCCACACATGAAGAGAAATGCCAAGGGCACAAACAAACACGGGGACAGGCACACGCTTGCGTGGTGATTAACACTGAACTAGTCCTGGCTTTTCGCACTAGCAAAGATTCATTTGTATTCTTGCACTGCTGAAGAGGCGTGACATGAAACCCATCATGCTATCTCTTGCATATCTGGATCCTGACAGACAACATCTACCTGTTCCCTAACGAGAGAAAGCGTCTGCATCCTAATCTTGCTTTCCACTGTCTAGACACCAAGAAAATTAGGATAAAGCTTAAAAAAAAGCAAAAGGCATCATATGCCACGCTCTACGGAAGCCAATTCTATAAATGAGTTTGCTTGGCAATGCACTTCCACAACTTGTGGTTTTATGAATGAGGCGAGCAGGAGGTGATAAAAATGAATGGGGACAAGGGTCATAGGAATGGAAGATTGGAGCAGGGGACAGTGCGTATGCATTTTCTGCTTCTCTAAGCGCTCAGCTGACCATAAGGATGATTGGGAACTCGCCGCAAGAGTTGAAAAGTCAACAGCACGCTAATAACAACACGGCCTTGCCGAGCCTAGATAGACTTCCACTACACATAGTGGGTGAGTAAAACGTCCTTAACTTCCAACATTCTTCAGACTTGGTTTATATCTTAAAGAATCTGAAACAGTGGTTAACACTTATCTGAGTGCACTATAATTTGCCAAGCGACAAGTCTAGTCTGGAATTAATGGTAATTACCAATAAGATGGACTGGAAATCCGCTTCCAAGAAAAAAAAGAAAAAAAAAACACAGAAATGTATGACACATTCAAACAAGGTGAAAATGCATCACTTTTGAGAACAGCAGTCACGGTCACTTAAAGGGGCCATATGATGTTGCTAAAAAGAACATTATTTTGTGTATTTGGTGTAATGAAATGTGTTTATGCGGTTTAAGAAATCAGCCTGACGTCTATGAAAGTGACAGCGGTGGCACCCAGCCTCGTCACATGCACTGACTCTCGCCATGACAGCCTTCGGAGGCAGCAACGGATTGACAGATCCTCTCCATGGCCGTAACTCCTATATCACACGTTTCTGCGCTGGGTCAGGGTCAGTGACGTAAGGACAGACCAGAGCCACAAGAACTGATGCTGACACTTTGGGAGTCACACCATTCCTTATCTACGATGACGGAATAGTAACACTTTAAGCATACTAATCACAAGAAGAATTGCAGTGCAGCGACTGAAAAAAAACTAACAAAAAAAAAAACAGAGGTAACAATTAGGGCTGTGCGATTTGGGGGAAAATATCAAATTGCGATTTTTTTGACAGATATTGCGATTGCGATTTGATTTGCGATTTTAAATTTGCAAAGTAAAATTACCGTACCTGTTTTGTTCGTTGTCTGTCATTTCGAAGCTTAAGTTGCATACGTTTTTCTTTAGTTTTAATTTGCCTAACTATCGATCTGACCCAGTAGACGCCATAATCCCACTCTGTCTCTCTCCCGCTTGCGGTTTTTTTTTTTTTTTTAAATGGTGGGTGTTTACGCAGTTGGCTAGAGCAGTGCTGATTGGGGAGAACGGAGGTGCGCTCACTCTATTGGTTAGTAAGACTGCAACTCAAGGCTGGCAGTCATGCATATGCTCTGGAACAGAGTAATATCGCGTCCATATCGCAGGCTTTGCGATTAGGAAATCGCAACGTCTCAAATCGCGATTTCGATTCGATTTCGATTAATCGCACAGCCCTAGTAACAATGTATTTTTTTAATTAAAATAAGCACAGTCATGAATATCACAATGATCATAAATGCATTTTTTATTTCCCCCTTGTACACACCATCCTTGTGTGACGTAGATAGTCTATTCTGATCAAAAATTTACAGCTGATACTGATTAGCTTCCATGTCATCTTAAAATCAGCTGATACTGGTATTTATTAATTAAGGTTTTATAAGGAGCTGAGCTGCTTGC
Organism: Sinocyclocheilus rhinocerous; assembly: GCF_001515625.1. Lineage (NCBI taxonomy): Eukaryota > Metazoa > Chordata > Actinopteri > Cypriniformes > Cyprinidae > Sinocyclocheilus > Sinocyclocheilus rhinocerous. The sequence goes on from NW_015627262.1 coordinate 461,179, forward strand.
ACGTAAATGAACAGTGTTCACCGTTAGGGATGTAACAATTAACCGCAAGCCGGAAATCGATTAAAATATGTGACGATTCAAATCGGTTGAGATTTGAGGGGAACTGACTACCTAACTGCCAATAAAAGGTATACGTGGTATTTTCTTTTCATCTTGCCTCTGAACAATGCATATTAAAGTAGTGTTCATAGGCGCAGCTGGCCCTGGCCACCCCCGGCTCCGCCCCTGGTTTATAGGTATCGGTATCGATATTGACGATACTGGGCTTGAAAATATCGGTATCGGATCGAAAATAAAATAAGAGGTATCGCCCATCCCTACGCAGCTCTGCTTTGTTTACAGTGGTAACCCAGTAAACACTGTATCATTGCTGTTCATCAGCGCCACCTGCTGTCAAAGAGTGAATCTGCATCTCATTCAGCTCATCTGCTGTTTCGTTCAGATATGTTTTATGTAGTATATTTTCACAAAACTAAAGTCAGACCATTCTGTTTTTTCTTCAAATTTCAAAATTATACAGTCTAATTTAGATTAAAAACTACTCATGCTGCATGTATGCTGCATCTTTGTTTGGATCATGATTAAAATCCAGTGGTTGCCTCCAATTTTAAGTGGAAAGAGCACAGACAAAGCCATAGTTTGTTCATATTAAGACATTTCTTTTATTTGTGGGTTTGTTTTAAAATTTACATTTAGTTTTGTTATATTTCAATTTCACAAAGAAACGTGCAGCAATAGCCTAATAAAATGACACCTTTTCATTTACTGTATAATTTGTTCAATCAAATTTTGTTTAAAAAAAATTGTGAGAAAATCGAATCGTGAAATAAAAACCGTGAATAGAATCTTGAGTTGAGTGAATCGTTACATGAGGACTGAGCAATTAATCGAAAAACTATTTCGATTTTGGCCTCCAACGATTATGAAAATACAATAATCGAGATAAAACGATTATTACGCCCCCATTCCGCCCCCTTTTCCAGCGCTATCGTTCCTCCATAAAAGCCCAATTTCACGTGCAAATCAGTAAAATTATGTAACGTGACTTTTGCAAAATGGGACATGCTTAATTTATATAAGTATATTTATTTATGTTTTTAAAAGCTTGAAAGAGAAGATATATCCTCAGGAAGATATATGCGCTCGGAACAGAACACAGACATGTAAAGTCATCTTTTAGCTCAAGGTGCGCGCCTAAACGGTCAAATACACGCAAAAATGTGTCAAAATGCGGCGCTTAGTGATTATTCATGTATACCTTCGTCGGTCACATAATAAATGAACGTAAAGAGTTGAGAATGAAAATACGCGTGTAACGGTAAATTGGATCCGTTAAATTGGTAAATTGGATCTCTTAAAGTGACAGCGGGCTATTTTCCTGCTGCGACTGTGTGCTTAATATTAATCAAACAAAAGACAAATTCAAAATATTTCGATTTTGGCCTCCAACGATTATGAAAATACAATAATCGAGATAAAACGATTATTACGCCCCCATTCCGCCCCCTTTTCCAGCGCTATCGTTCCTCCATAAAAGCCCAATTTCACGTGCAAATCAGTAAAATTATGTAACGTGACTTTTGCAAAATGGGACATGCTTAATTTATATAAGTATATTTATTCATGTTTTTAAAAGCTTGAAAGAGAAGATATATCCTCAGGAAGATATATGCGCTCGGAACAGAACACAGACATGTAAAGTCATCTTTTAGCTCAAGGTGCGCGCCTAAACGGTCAAATACACGCAAAAATGTGTCAAAATGCGGCGCTTAGTGATTATTCATGCATACCTTCGTCGGTCATGTAATAAATAAACGTAAAGAGTTGAGAATGTAAATATTTTTTCCCCCCACAAGAATACCAACATGTTTACCTTTGGTTTAAGAAGCGGTCTTTTACTTTAGCATGAAACCCATCCATCGTTTCCTCAATATTCGCGTCATTTTTGCTGCACGCAGCTTCGCGCTCCTGCTGACGCGGCGAGTATAAACCAGGCTCTACACTCTATAAGCGCTGCGCAGTTCAAACGAGTAGCGCGGTTTCTTTATGCTTTCAGTTTCGTTAGCCGTTTCATGTTTCTCATATGCAACAGAAATGCAGCGCTTATGAGTTAAACAATGCGGAGGTCGCGCCAGTGCGACCGGACACAAAATTTAGTCGCACCGGCAGAAAAAATTATCGCAAAATGTGCCCATTTGGTCACACACTGGAGCCCTGTGCAGTACAGTATTTATTTATCCTCAGTTGTTCAAATCGCGGTAAACGAATACGGTTATAGTGATTAATTAAAATACGAAACGTTAATACTAACCGTGGTGTATTTTAGCACGATTTATCGTCAAACCGGTAATCGTTACATCCCTACTGGGCATCCCTAGAGAAAGTGTCTGACCTCAGCAGAAAATGTGGCAAATAGAGTAGATAAGTTATTTTAGAGAAAGTGAGCAGTGTAAGTGTCACAACTCCAAATTATCAGGGCACAAAATACCAGCATGCCATTTTGCATGATTTAAAATGTTTTAGTACAAAATCTAAAATATATTAATATTGATATACATCAACATTAACTATATTGCCCACTCTTTCTCATAATATGATGACGATCATTATTATCAACAGACAGACCTGGCTCAGCTTGCTCTCCTGGGTTCAACAGAACCATATAAGTGAGTTTGCCATGAGAAATTATTTCAGCAGAACTTCAGCAGTCTACTAGGTAGAAAATAGCTTTTTCTGCAGAACATAGCTTATAGACTTGACAGAGAACACACAAGTGAGCATGAAGAAGCGATGCTGATTTATCCTACCTGTTGTGGTCCCTCTCCGTTGACGATGTTGGGCGGGTGCGGCGGGGAGGTGAGCATTGGGATGTCGTGGCTGAGCAACTGGTCGGACTCCAGTGGGGAGGTGTGGTCATCCATGACTTCCTCATCCACACTACAGGGGAGGCACTGCTTGCTCCTGAAACCACAAAGAATTCAGTCAATAATTCAATTTCACCAAATTTGCCCAGATGTCGGCTTTTAAAGTAGTTGGAGCATTTTTAATTACTCGCGTCTCGCCTCCCTCCACCATCAGGCGAGTTCGATTTGAAGCGGCGCTGCCTAGAATGATCAGTGTATGACATAAACCGCGAGAGCGATTCGAAAGCATAAGGATCTGTCTGCTCTCTTATCGCTCTCGCGGTACTTGATGTCATACACTGATCATTCTACGCAGCGACGCTTCAAGCCGAACGCGCCTAATGTATGCTACCACGACAAATGACATCAGAAAAGCGTCAGTACGTTATAATCGGTTATGGTCTATTACTGAACTGATACCGAATCGTCCTTGTCTGCATCGCGATGCATCGTTGAAACGATTAATTTCGACACCCCTAACAACCACTCGCTCAAAATCTCCACAATGGCTGCATGCACGCATGTATATTTCAAACTGTGAAATATTTACCTCCTCACAATTTAAGTACAAGATTTAACTAGATAATGACAATGTATCATTACTTCAGTGTCACATTATTCTTCAGTAATCATTTTAATATGCTGATTATTATGTTGAAAACAGTTGTGCTGCATAATATTTTTGTGGAAACCATGCTACAGGTTTTTATGGACTTTGATGAATAGAAAGTTCAAAAGTACAGCATTTATTTGAAATACACTTCTCACTTTTTATCAATATCAATTTTTAACAATCCTAAAGTGTTGGTTAAGTAATCCTTTTTCTTCAAAACCAGTATCTTACTGACCTCAAACGTTTGAACAGCAGTGTAGCAGCAGTCCCTATAAATAACCCTGCAAGAAATTGAAATAAAAAAGTGCTATATAAAGTTTATTGTGGAGAGCCATTTAATTGTTGATTCCAAACCTGAGCATCGCATTAGCATTATCTCATTCCATTGCTCATGAGGTCATTTTTAACCTTACACCCACAGTGTCACGGACATCCTTTAGGCTCGACTTAATTACACTGCTGAATTTACACATGCATAACTTTACAGGGGAAGAACAATAAAAACACAAACTATTTCCATTGACTAATTTGTGCTCTGGTACTTAGCTATAATAGTCAGGCCGTTCAGAAAACTGTATTGTCTTCTCAGGGTCAGTCGTGGTTTCAAGCATGGAGTGGGACATCAAACACAAGAGGCAGCGATCTCCACTTCTTTCTTATTTTAGAACTGTGTGTAAGAGAAAGTATAAACTATTTTAAGCTCCATTCAAGATACTCTGGGACTGCTTGACCTGTCTGGGTGCCACGCAGCAGAGGAATGAAAATTCGCCATTTGTTTCCTGCCACGTCCACACGCACGCACTCTGAAACGAATTCAAATTAACTAATCAACTCATAGTATGGAGTACGGCCCAGTGTGAGCACGCTCACTGCTGAATTTACACATGCATAACTTTACAGGGGAAGAACAATAAAAACACAAACTATTTCCATTGACTAATTTGTGCCCTGGTACTTAGCTATAATAGTCAGGCCGTTCAGAAAACTGTATTGTCTTCTCAGGGTCAGTCGTGGTTTTGAGCATGAAGTGGGACATCAAACACAAGAGGCAGCGATCTCCACTTCTTTCTTATTTTAGAACTGTGTGTAAGAGAAAGTATAAACTATTTTAAGCTCCATTCATTGTACTCTGGGACTGCTTGACCTGTCTGGGTGCCACGCAGCAGAGGAATGAAAATTCGCCATTTGTTTCCTGCCACGTCCACACGCACGCACTCTGAAACGAATTCAAATTAACTAATCAACTCATAGTATGGAGTACGGCCCAGTGTGAGCACGCTCTCTCTCCTATGTATCAGCCTCGCAATGAGTCACAAGCAGAAGGTAATAAGGAGGAAATGGCATGTGTCCTTGAAGCTCATTAGTATCTAGCGCATGCGTTCTCGCCGGCCGCAGTGATCAGCCTAATCCGTTAGCTAGTCCCGTACTTAAACCCACGCACAAAGTCAGGTTATGGGGGTGATGCTCAATAAGACGAATCCTGCTGAGACTTAACAAACCGCTTTTCAGCAGACACAGGCTTTAGGAAGATGGGCAAATGCAGCACCTGCGCCTGTCAGTGGGGTTTAATTCAGTCGGACCTTGTGCACAACATGTTTGGTACTTTCCTTCCAAGTCAACACTAAAATATGGTATATTGAAGCCATCATGCAACATTTTTAACCTCATAAATTCAGGAGTTTTTTTTTTTTTTCTACAGTCAGACTTCCAGTTCTTGCCTGGCAGATGTTGACAGGGATAGAAAATCCTACAGACTCTATGAAGTGAAGGTGGAACCAGAGCCATATCTAGGCTCAGGAATCATAGAAACTTGGGGCTGTGCTCTTTGACTTGGGCCAGGAAACAACCACCCAAGACACCATAGTAACTACAATGCGCTAACAACCACTCAGAACACCTTAGCAACTGCACAGCTACTCTGGCAAACACCATCAGCACTCAAGTATCATGGTGGACAGTTTTTTCACAAGCAATCACCACTGAAATTTTCTTCAAAAAATAAAAAATAAATGTATAACTTGAGTAAGGGATTTTGAAAGCCACTTTTTTATTATTTTAATTCAATATTATTTTATTAATAAAAATTTCTAAACATGCACCCTGTATCTTTATTCTAATGTTTCTCTTTTTTAATAAATGTAATTACTTTAAAATTAACTAATTTAATTACTTGTTAAATGTTAATTATATTAAACTTCAAAACCTTGAAGCTTTTTATATATAACTAACAATTCGAAAAAATAATTATTTTATTTATAAATTATTATTTATAATTCTTATAATAAGTCTTATAATAATTATTATAGCATCTTCTGTAACCTTTATATCATTGTCTTTACTGTCACTTATAAACAAATGAATGCATCTTTGCTGAATACAAGTTATGAAAGCCACTGTGTGCAATTATATTTCAACAAATTAGAGTAGAAACATAATTTTACAATTACAGATAACACATTAAAATTTTTCTTTATAAGTTCATGTAAAACTGCCTTGTGTGCAATTTACATTTTTGCCCTCAATTTTTTAAATGAGTGTTAATTATTATTATTATAATTATATCAATTATATATTATTATTATTATTATATCAATTATATAAAAAATAAATAATTGAATTTAATAGTTCAGACTCAGTTGTTAATTGTAACCTTTAATATTACAGTAATGCGCAATAGGGCTGAGGCTTTCAGATTAGTGTTCTGTTCAGGTGCACCCATTCGCTGACTGAATTCTTTTAGAAAGTGTGCAGATGTGCATATAATGCAAATAAGATGTTAATTTCACAGTGTAGGCAGCTTTATTGATTATACCCGAAGTTTTTTGAGAGTGCTTAAACTCGTGCTACACTGAAGTCAGTGACGATATGATAATGTACATGTTCTTTGCTCGCTTTCAGTATATAGTAGTTCCATGAATGCAAGACATATAGCCTTTTTCACACAAAATAGATAAATATATACATATACACTGCCATTCAAAAGTTTGGGATCAGTAAGAATTTTCATGTTTTTTTAAAGAAGTTTCTTCTGCTCATCAAGGCTGCATTTATTTGATCAAAAATACAGAAAAAACTATAAAATTGTGAAATATTATTGCAATTTAAAATAAAAGAATTCTATTTTAATATACTTTAAAATATAATTTAATTTAGTTTCTAACATTGATAATAAATCAACATATTAGAATGATTTCTGAAGGATCATGTGACACTGAAGACTGGAGTAATGATGCTGAAAATTCAGCTTTGATCACAGCAATAAATTATGTTTTAAAGTATATTAAAAAAGAACACATTATTATTATAAATTGTAATATTTCATAATTTTACAGTTTTTTTCTGTATTTTTGATCAAATACAGGTGCATCTCAATAAATTAGAATGTCGTGGAAAAGTTCATTTCAGTAATTCAACTCAAATTGTGAAACTCGTGTATTAAATAAATTCAATGCACACAGACTGAAGTAGTTTAAGTCTTTGGTTCTTTTAATTGTGATGATTTTGGCTCACATTTAACAAAAACCCACCAATTCACTCTCAACAAATTAGAATACTTCATAAGACCAACAAAAAAAAACATTTTTAGTGAATTGTTAGCCTTCTGGAAAGTATGTTCATTTACTGCACATGTACTCAATACTTGGTAGGGGCTCCTCTTGCTTTAATTACTGCCTCAATTCGGCATGGCATGGAGGTGATCAGTTTGTGGCACTGCTGAGGTGGCATGGAAGCCCAGGTTTCTTTGACAGTGGCCTTCAGCTCATCTGCATTTTTTGGTCTCTTGTTTCTCATTTTCCTCTTGACAATACCCCATAGATTCTCTATGGGGTTCAGGTCTGGTGAGTTTGCTGGCCAGTCAAGCACACCAACACCATGGTCATTTAACCAACTTTTGGTGCTTTTGGCAGTGTGGGCAGGTACCAAATCCTGCTGGAAAATGAAATCAGCATCTTCAAAAAGCTGGCCAGCAGAAGGAAGCATGAAGTGCTCCAAAACTTCTTGGTAAACGGGTGCAGTGACGCTGGTTTTCAAAAAACACAATGGACCAACACCAGCAGATGACATTGCACCCCAAATCATCACAGACTGTGGAAACTTAACACTGGACTTCAAGCAACTTGGACTATGAGCTTCTCCACCCTTCCTCCAGACTCTAGGACCTTGGTTTCCAAATGAAATACAAAACTTGCTCTCATCTGAAAAGAGGACTTTGGACCACTGGGCAACAGTACAGTTCTTCTCCTTAGCCCAGGTAAGACGCCTCTGACGTTGTCTGTGGTTCAGGAGTGGCTTAACAAGAGGAATACGACAACTGTAGCCAAATTCCTTGACACGTCTGTGTGTGGTGGCTCTTGATGCCTTGACCCCAGCCTCAGTCCATTCCTTGTGAAGTTCACTCAAATTCTTGAATCGATTTTGCTTGACAATCCTCATAAGGCTGCGGTTCTCTCGGTTGGTTTTAAACTACTTCAGTCTGTGTGCATTGAATTTATTTAATACACGAGTTTCACAATTTGAGTTGAATTACTGAAATAAATGAACTTTTCCACGACATTCTAATTTATTGAGATGCACCTGTAAATGCAGCCTTCATAAGCATAGGACAATTTTAATAGGTAATCAAATCTTACTGATCCCGAACTTTTGAACGGCACACTCGAAAAAATGTTGGGTTGTCCAAAGTTGGGTTGAAACAACCCAGCATTTTTTAGAGTGCAGTGTACATACATGTCTCTCTAAAATTAACACATCCAACGCACCCCACCCTTGCTCAAACCTGTTCATCGCCTTGGCTTGCATGTAGTTGCTGATGCAGGATGACTGACTGTTTGATCTCTGATCAGAATTCAGTTATATGCCCCTAAAATTCAAGATATACGAGTAAAAAATGCCCCTGTATGGGTTTTTTGTCTTTTATTCATACCTATGACATAGTTCAGCAATATCACACAAGCAACAGTTTTTTCATGAATATCTGCATCATTATAAACGTGATGCTGATTTTATACAAGAGTTCAATAAACAAGTTTCTATTTTCATTTTTTTTTTTTTAGAGTATTATTTTATGTATTTACAAAAAATATTTCATATTTCAATATTCCGTTTTTTTAAACCAATTAATATCACAGCATTTATGCAATTGTAATTGCATTCATGCCACCTCTGAACAGTCTGTGTACATACTGTATACCTAAATGCCACTTCAAATGCAGCTCCTGAAAACAATGTTACGGCCACATAGCTTTAAACATTTGTGTAATAATGTTGAATCAAAATATTAAATTTTAAATTTACTTTTAATAATTTTTGGGGGGTAATTTCTTAGCCCAAATTGAAACATTATGTAATTAATTAGATAAAAAATTGTACTCACTTAAGGCTGATTTATACTTCTGCGTCGGACCTACGCCGTATGCTATGCGTCAGTTTTCATTTATACTTCTGCGTCGTTGTCCGCGTCAACGTGCAGTACACATGTAAACCACTAGTCAGCAGTGTCCACGGGCATGTTGCTGGTGTAACCCGCAGTACCACTGTAAAAGCCGAAGAGGAAGCGGCTCATCGGGGAAGCATTATAGCCGTGACGGCGCAGTATAATAAATGTTAAGACACTTGTTCTTTGCTTTGTTTTATTTTATATAAGAAGGTGTGACATTAAAAGTGCACATAATCACACACAAAACTCAAGTGCATACGGAGGGAGGGGTTCTAGCAGACCAATCACAGCGCTTGCGGTCTGCGTAGAATTGACGATCTGTTAGATTTTTGGAGAGGTGCACGTCAGGCTACGACGTAGGGTGTGCGTCTATGCGTAGGCTATGGCGTAGGTTCGACGCAGAAGTATAAATTTTACTTTTGGTATTTTGGTTGAATTTAGCATCAACAATCTAGCACTGGTATCAGACTAGTGAAATTCTGTGACTGCTACAACCTCATAACATATTTGAAGGCCCACTGATTTAACAGTCAGGTAATTCCAGTGCACAAGTGTTGAGTAACAAAGAAAACGAGAAACAACATACGATGTTTCTTTCCAGTTGTAAACCTGCTATTTTGAAAATGCAACACCATAATACGAGGGAGGCCACGGCGGGGGGCAAAAAGAAAAAAGAAAAGACCGCAAGAAGGTAGAAGTCAGCGCTCACTCTCTCTAAGCGCTACAGTTGAGTGCTTTCTGTGGTCTAATTCCTCCTCTCAGCAAGACAGCGGATGACGCTAACAGTGGAGCATGGCCTAAGGGTGCAAATCTGTTCTTGGAAGGGCAAAAGGTCAGACACTGGAGGTGACGGCTTCCTATTAAGAGGTGTAATGTGACATTAAAAGTGCACATAATCACACACAAAACTCAAGTGCATACGGAGGGAGGGGTTCTAGCAGACCAATCACAGCGCTTGCGGTCTGCGTAGAATTGACGATCTGTTAGATTTTTGGAGAGGTGCACGTCAGGCTACGACGTAGGGTGTGCGTCTATGCGTAGGCTATGGCGTAGGTTCGACGCAGAAGTATAAATTTTACTTTTGGTATTTTGGTTGAATTTAGCATCAACAATCTAGCACTGGTATCAGACTAGTGAAATTCTGTGACTGCTACAACCTCATAACATATTTGAAGGCCCACTGATTTAACAGTCAGGTAATTCCAGTGCACAAGTGTTGAGTAACAAAGAAAACGAGAAACAACATACGATGTTTCTTTCCAGTTGTAAACCTGCTATTTTGAAAATGCAACACCATAATACGAGGGAGGCCACGGCGGGGGGCAAAAAGAAAAAAGAAAAGACCGCAAGAAGGTAGAAGTCAGCGCTCACTCTCTCTAAGCGCTACAGTTGAGTGCTTTCTGTGGTCTAATTCCTCCTCTCAGCAAGACAGCGGATGACGCTAACAGTGGAGCATGGCCTAAGGGTGCAAATCTGTTCTTGGAAGGGCAAAAGGTCAGACACTGGAGGTGACGGCTTCCTATTAAGAGGTGTAATGAGAAAATTGGGGGGGGGGGCCGGGGGT
>NW_015627262.1:471719-472580 GCF_001515625.1 Sinocyclocheilus rhinocerous
ATTGGGGGGGGGGTCGGGTGTTGTTGAATGACGGCCTCTTACATTCACTAGAACTGCAATTGTTTCAAGTGATTACGTGGCAAACTCCTCCAACCCATTTAAGAGCATAAAGAAGAGCTCTTACTGCAACTTGGTAGTACCTGAAAATGACGAAAGATGCCGTATCATCAGCAGGAAGTGTGGAGGAGGAGGGGATGACTTCAGAGATTAGACTACATCACTTTTTTGATTTAGGTCACCATTACATAGCAATTTCTGTGTATAGTAATAGAGGAAATTTCTAGGGGAAATTAACAATGACATACCAGATTTTGAAACTTTCTGAAGAAAATTTAAGCATTGCTTATCTGCAAAACTTTCCCCCTTAATGCTAGGTACCAAAAAAATAAAATCTAAACAAAACTTGAAATATCAGTTTAAAAATCATTTTGATGGAACACTGACTTCAAAATAAAATGAACAGCTTCTGTTTCTTTCCCACGCTTCCCACATTTAGGGAGTGGGTATGAAATTCCGCGAAAAGGGTGGACTGCTTCACAGCAGGAACAAACGCATGTTTAAAGCTTCCACCGTGATTACGACAGTGATATATTTCGACAGGGAATTACACTTACTTAAAGGGATAGTTCACCCAAAAATGAAAATGTGATGTTTATCTGCTTACCCCCAGGGCATCTAAGATGTAGGTGACTTTGCTTCTTCAGTGGAACACAAACGAAGATTTTTAACTCAAACCGTTGCAGTCTGTCAGTCTTATAATGGAAGTGGATGGGAATCACGGCTGTGTAAAAAACAAAAAAAACAAAACCAAATTAAACCCTGCGGCTCGTGACGATACATTGATGTGTAAAGACACGAAAC
>NW_015627262.1:473355-474493 GCF_001515625.1 Sinocyclocheilus rhinocerous
GGGGGGGGGGGTCGGGTGTTGTTGAATGACGGCCTCTTACATTCACTAGAACTGCAATTGTTTCAAGTGATTACGTGGCAAACTCCTCCAACCCATTTAAGAGCATAAAGAAGAGCTCTTACTGCAACTTGGTAGTACCTGAAAATGACGAAAGATGCCGTATCATCAGCAGGAAGTGTGGAGGAGGAGGGGATGACTTCAGAGATTAGACTACATCACTTTTTTGATTTAGGTCACCATTACATAGCAATTTCTGTGTATAGTAATAGAGGAAATTTCTAGGGGAAATTAACAATGACATACCAGATTTTGAAACTTTCTGAAGAAAATTTAAGCATTGCTTATCTGCAAAACTTTCCCCCTTAATGCTAGGTACCAAAAAAATAAAATCTAAACAAAACTTGAAATATCAGTTTAAAAATCATTTTGATGGAACACTGACTTCAAAATAAAATGAACAGCTTCTGTTTCTTTCCCACGCTTCCCACATTTAGGGAGTGGGTATGAAATTCCGCGAAAAGGGTGGACTGCTTCACAGCAGGAACAAACGCATGTTTAAAGCTTCCACCGTGATTACGACAGTGATATATTTCGACAGGGAATTACACTTACTTAAAGGGATAGTTCACCCAAAAATGAAAATGTGATGTTTATCTGCTTACCCCCAGGGCATCTAAGATGTAGGTGACTTTGCTTCTTCAGTGGAACACAAACGAAGATTTTTAACTCAAACCGTTGCAGTCTGTCAGTCTTATAATGGAAGTGGATGGGAATCACGGCTGTGTAAAAAACAAAAAAAACAAAACCAAATTAAACCCTGCGGCTCGTGACGATACATTGATGTGTAAAGACACGAAACGATCGGTCTGTGCAAAAAACTGAACCGTATTTATATTGTTTTTTTACCTCTGATGCACTGCAATGTCTGAACTGCCACCTATCTCTCAAATGGACCATTAGGGCCTTTCGCACCACTTTAGTTCCAGAACTAAATGTACAGTACTAAAGTACTGGGACGATTTTGCGCGAACTATTTCCCAGTACCATTTAAAGGGTTGCATTCCCACCGAGAGTGTGTACTAAGAAGTGACGTAAGCCAGTCGACAGCGACGTCATTTGTGCGCGGCGTTCAACAACG
>NW_015627262.1:474715-475705 GCF_001515625.1 Sinocyclocheilus rhinocerous
GTTTCTTCAGTAGAACACAAACGAAGATTTTTAACTCAAACCGTTGCAGTCTGTCAGTCATTTTAGTGTCAGGGTTTAATTTGGTTTTGTTTGTGTATGTTTGTTTTACTCTCAAAGCCGTGATTCCCATCCACTTCCATTATAAGACTGACAGACTGCAACGGTTTGAGTTAAAAATCTTCGTTTGTGTTCTACTGAAGAAACAAAGTCACCTACATCTTGGATGCCCTGGGGATAAGCAGATAAACATCAAAATTTTCATTTTTGGGTGAACTATCCCAAAAAAAATAAATAAAATAAAATAAAAAACAGAGTTGCTTTAAAATGCAGTTAAAATTCCTGTTTCAATTCCTTGAAACATGCATGCATATATGACAAATATGAATCATATTAAGTTTATTAGTTTGTTAAATAGATATCCAAATGTATGAATATTTAATATGCACTTAAAATACATAAATCTCACATTTAAGCCTAAATATTTTTTTTTTTTGAGTGTTTTGAGTGAAAATCATAAGTCTGATGGCTTATAAAAGAAATGGCACCTCAACAAACCACACGATTTGACGAATAATTCATGTCTGAAGCAGGATGTGCGTGTTGGACGAGATTCATTCAAAAGATTAATAGGGTTATTCACCTTATTTTTCAATGTGGAAGTAAGCCGTTTTCTGTGAATGTGCAAGACTTCCGGTTCATTAGCCGCTGTAGGGAAATAACGAGAAGAATAACAAAGTGCAGTAAACGTTAAAACTGTTGGCGCTACAAACCAGTGTTTTTATGATTACGATAATAAATAAAAATATTATGATAACAAATATGATAACAATTAGCAACTGTTTTGCGACAGCTAAAGAAAATGGAAGCGGCTGAAACAAGAAGACTGTCCTTGCATTAAAAATGCTGTTCATGGCTTGACTCTGATTTTAACCCCCACAAAGCATAAACTCACTTCAACAAAACAAAACAAAACAAAACAAAACAAAACAA
>NW_015627262.1:475793-499717 GCF_001515625.1 Sinocyclocheilus rhinocerous
AGGAGCTAATTTGGTTCTCGAAAAAGGCAGTCCGGTACTAAAATCGCACCCAGTTCCGGCGGTGCGAAAACGCAAAAAAGTGGGTAGTTCCACAATTAGTTCTGGTAGTATGAAAAGGTTCCTGCAGTGCGAAAGGCCCTATTGACACTCCTAATTGAGATTGTAGATAGAGTGTCAATGGTCCATTTGAGAGATAGGTGGCGGTAATGCACTTATAAGTCTGCGATCCGCCATATAAAACTGTTTAAACTACAAACCAGTGTGTTCATAATTAAGATAATACATTAAAATAATATGGCAAGACACACCAGTTTGCAATGTCAAGCAGCAAATCGAGCTGTTTTGTACAGCTAAAAATAGCTGGAAGCCAATGAGACCGGAAGCCAGACACATTCAATTTACACATGGTTGCACCCACACTTACGGGGAAAATAAGGTGGATAAGGGTTGTTCAAATCCCAAACTTTAAGTAAATTACTGTAGCACAATGCTCATCTTAGCAAAGACTGCTAATAATTTACTTATCAATATACGTTTTGCTTTAATTCAAATATTAAGACTAACGTGTAAAAACGTGATTACAACGCGAGGCTCAGTAGGGAAAATCCAATTTAGTGTGTGAGAGAGCAAGGAACTTCCAGTTTCTGTGGCCTTTCTGATTTTACTTCGAACAAGAGCTGACGTTTCACAGCGAGGAATAAAAAAAAAACCTGCTAAGAATGGCATCATTAGAAATCTTTCTTATTAAATGCAGCCAAAAAAAATGATAGCGAGAAAGATTACAATCTTCAGAGACTGAAGGTTATGCCATGCAATACATTTACATCTTCCATTTCATTGTTTATTATTACTGAATGAGTATTTGTCTTGAATAATTAATTGACCCAGAGGCAATCTAACTTAATTTAGAAACACTAGAAATACCTGCCATTGAATTAATTATTATATTTCTATTTTCTATAGATACACTACTGCCCAAGAAAGCTGCATTCATTTGATGAAAAATACAGTAAGCGTACAATTTATTACAATTTAAAAGAACCTTTTTTTGCCAAAGCTGAATTTTCAGCAGCTATTACTACAGTCTTCTGTGTCAAATGATCCTTCAGAAATCATTCTAATACTCATGAAACAAAAAAAAAAAGTTTTGCTACAAATTCTTCTTGAAATTAATGGAAAATTCAAAAGAACAGCATTAAATTGAAACTGAAATTTGCCGTAACACTTGTGATCAATTGTATGCATCCCTTACAAATAAAATATTAATTTCTGCCAATGCCCTCAAGCCCCCAACAGCAGACAGCAAGCCAAATAGGTTTAACCTCAATAGCTTAAAGATTATATAGCTATATGGGCAAACAAACTCTTGAAATATTATTATATTACATATAGTGTTATCAAAATGCAGACCACAAAAGAACAAAACATTCAGATGTTTTACGCACCGAACAGATTTTTTTTTACCAGCTAACATTTTGAAAATACAAACATTTTCTTGAATCTCAAAATTTATATCAGGACGGCTTTAAGAGCAATTTACGCACAAATTCATTCTGCTCGTGTTTCATGAATGAGACCTATGGAGCGTAATATGTATGTGTTACCCTGAGACCACTGGGCTGGTGGGAGCTACTAAGGTGTTGCAAGCAAATTGCCGTGAAAGATGCATGGTGTTAATAACACTCAGAAAAGAGAGTGACACACATCTGAGATGTGCTTTAAAATGACAACTTAAACAACTAGTTGCTCAGTTCAACTATGTGCACGATGCATTTTCACTACATTAATAATTTGTGGGTGAATTTGGTTGTAGTATGCGACTGTCACTCTGTGCCTACTGAACACGGCTTGTTGCATTGTCATAATGATTGTATTTACGATTTGAGTGCACATGAACCATAAAGTCATAATTACCGGTGGGAAATGACTTGAGGGTGTTGAGGGCGTGTCGATTACAGAATTACAGTGGAAGCAAATTGGTATTGATCATAAGAAGTTGTAATTGTGAATGCTGACTGAATAATTTAGTCTGCATACTGCAAGAAAGCACTAGTCATTCAGCTGGTTTATGAGGAGACAGACTACATATCCCATAATTCTCTACACAGGAATGATAAATGGAAATAGAAGTGGAAAAAAAGAGAGAGAGAAAAAATAGAATAGTGCTTAGCATGTCCATTTTTATGGGTCAAAATCACTTAATGTCATAGTTTGTAAGATTTTTGAACCTGTAAGCAAGAATAAGAGATCTTAAAGCCGCACTATGTAACTTTTGGTGCTCTAGCGGTTAATAAGCAGAACTGCACACATCCCGCGGAAGAACATTCCAACCGGAGCTACTTCTCTAAGTTTATGTCTATGGCGATTCACGCAGGTATGTGTTACTCCGCAGCGGTGACGACCCGACCAGGCTACAATAGTCCAAATATAAGTACTTATTATAAGTGTACCGTAGTGATTCGGACTAAGACAAAAACGTGGTTTGGAAGATGAATTCATGATGTACTCGCTCATTATATTCATTTTGCAAATTTTTAACAGAAAAAGTTACATAGTGCTGCTTTAAACCCAGAGAAGCACTCAGAAAGTGTACCATATTTATCTGCAGATTTGTACATATGCTGTAGCTACTGAAACCTTGAAATCAAGATTATGACTAAATATGAAACAGAAACAAATCAGAGGCTAAGAGAGAAAGCATCAAGCATGACAACATCTGCCTGTCAGTTAAAAGAAAAACATTCTGGGGAGTGCTCAGAAAGTCCCTCATGCAGATGCCAAAATGAAACGTAAATGATCCTACCAGAAATAGGGAAAAAAAGAAAAAAAAAGGTTTCCAAAAACACGAACAGTGGGATGACTACTGTTATAATATCCCAGTCAGAAAGGCAAAAGAGGTGACAAGACTTCAAAATTTAGAGTAATAAAAGCGTAAAAAAATCTTTTTAGCATGTTTGGGGTTTTTTTACAATAAAAATAGAATGTGAATTATGCATACATTTCAGTTAAATCATTATTTCAAAAGATGATTTTCATCCTTTTTAAAAATAAAATGTTCGGGTAAAAATGCAACAAGCTAATTTATTTCTTTATTTTAACTACTAAAACAAAAACCCAGAGAAGCTGTACTATGATGAAATCAACCAAACAATGCAAAACTTGAGAAACCATAAAAGTTCTCAGAACACATTTAGCCAAGTGCAAAAAAAAAAAAAAGTTCCCACGATTTTCTAATACAATCAGACAATATGTCAGCCTATCAGATGTTCTTGCAAACTAACTTTCTGATTGTGAGTCAACATTTCGGTTTCAGTGGTTAGAACATGAGTTTTCAGATTGTCCAAACAGGGTGGTTTCAGTCGCAGTTTGGCCTGCACAGCTGTTGAGCTGCAGCTGACAATCTTTTGGTTTCACCTCAAACTGTAATGCAAATGGTGACCAGGTCACTTCCGATGTTCTGAACATGTATATTGATTAGTAATGTTCTAAACAGGAAATAAATGGTTTAGAGGCATCGAGAGTCACCTTGGGTATTTGAAAAATCCAACGGTTTCATAAAGCTTATGTAACAGTGGTGGTGTAACTAAAACTGTCAACACAATTTAAAATTTCCTCAAAATCCGATTTTATGCACACAGTCTCAAAGAGTATCAAAAGCACTGATCAAAGCACTGATGCATGACATAGGCTGTGAATGACAGCTGGAAAAGGATGCTTGATGGGAATAAAACAGATGGGAATAAAATGAATAACACATGATTTTAAAGTTGCAAGTAAATGAGATTCCGTTACAAAGCCAAACATGTTCCTAATCAATTAAAAGAGAGACATTTGGCACTGATACTTAATGAAATAACCATGCTATTGTACATGAAGAGGCTATAATATTTCAGAGAAAAGTGCAGACTCATTCAAAGAAAAGCACTGAGAAGCAAAACAAGATGAGTAAATGTAGCACAGCATGAAGGTCTAAAACAAGCAATGATGTTTGCATAGGTATTAGCCATGGTTCTATTAATAAATAACCAGGTGCCCTGCAGCGCAGTGATGGAAAACTCTAGCTGTACAACAGCCTCAGTTTTAGACAGTTATTTTGTGAACGAAAACAAAAAAATCTAACCATTATCATTAACTAAAAGCTAGTGCCAAAGTAAAAGTTTTCAAATAATATTATTTTTTTTACACTTTTTTTTTTTTTTAGTTATGTCAAAGCCATTTTGGCTTCTTCACATAAAATATCAGAATCTTTATTCATTAAAAGGGTCATGAGAAATCAAATTTTACTTAATCGTTTGGCATTTAAGAGGTCTTTGTACCATTAATAGTTCACCCAGAAATAAAAATTTACTGACAAGTTACTCACCCCAAGGCCATCCAAGTCAAGATGTAGACGACTTTGTCTCTTTATCGGAAATTATAATTACATTACTTGCGTACCAATAGATCCTCTGCAGTGAATGGGTGCCGTCAGAATGAGAGTCCAAAATATATTTTTTTTTCCCTTTTTTTTTTTTTTATAGTTATGTCAAAGCCATTTTGGCTTCTTCACATAAAATATCAGAATCTTTATTCATTAAAAGGGTCATGAGAAATCAAATTTTACTTAATCGTTTGGCATTTAAGAGGTCTTTGTACCATTAATAGTTCACCCAGAAATAAAAATTTACTGACAAGTTACTCACCCCAAGGCCATCCAAGTCAAGATGTAGACGACTTTGTCTCTTTATCGGAAATTATAATTACATTACTTGCGTACCAATAGATCCTCTGCAGTGAATGGGTGCCGTCAGAATGAGAGTCCAAACAGCTCATAAAAGCATACAATAATCCACAAGTAATCCACATGGCTACAGTCCATCAATTAATGTTTTGTGAAGTTAAAAAGCTGTCTGTTCGTATGAAACAAATCCATCCATCATAAAGGTTTTTTAACTTCAAACTGTTGCTTCTGGCTAAAATACTGGCTAAAAGTCCACAATATCGCTTATGCACTACTACTCACTGCAGAGGATCCTCTGTGTGCAAGCAAATTACATGCCAAAATATCTCCGAATCAAACTCATCTACATCTTGGAGGGTGAGCAAATTTTCAGCAAATTTTTCATTTTTAAGTGAACTATTCCTTTTAAACATCCTCCTCAGTACAAAAAAGCATTCATGCAACCAAACTGCAAAAACGGTTTGTTTGGATGTTGTGGGATTTGTGATGTCGCACGGGCAAATACATGACTCCAATGCCATTTACACTGGATACAGTACATAAGTGCCCATTTAATTTCTGAAGTACTCCATAAATTCGGGCCATTCCCGACAACAGGACAAATGGAAGAATAAAAAAAAAACACATCCAGTTTTAACAGATCTTTTGTGTCAGTTCCCAGCATTGGGAACAAGTGGATGGTTTATTTTTAATGGTGTCCCAGATCAAGTCAGAGGACTATATGTTTGTTCGTAGCATTTGACTGAAGATTGTTTTGTAAATGAGGTACAGTGTAAGGGAGAGTTAGCAAAGAAACTTTTATTGAAATATGGAGCAACCAACTATAGTGGATCTGTCAGCAGCTAATGCTTTATCTGGAAATGTCTGTTTTAAATAGATAATATTTTCAAATCACTTGCTATATTTATATGTATTAACACTTACTATACTTATTATTGTGTAATAAAGAGGGGGCGGTGATACTTAGGTTAGAGAATCATAACAGTGGCTGTTTAATGACAAGCCTCATTTCAGAATGAAAATCAACCATTTTTAATGGAAAACCATTGTTAAGAATATATAACTTTTTTTGTGCATGTGTAAAAACCTTTATTAACATTACAAGTGAATCTCAAGGAACATATAAAAAAAGATTGTTTTTAAATGTGTCATGACCCCTTTAAAAAAATTGCAGGTGGTGGCGTGTGCATAATATTGTGAGGAAGGAATTACTGAACGTTTCTGGCATCTGGTGGTAAACTGGAATATAACAGGGAATGAAGCTTGGACTGAGCAGATTTTTTAAGGTAAAGTGGGCATTTTTTCAATGTTAAAATAGCATCAGAAAGATATAAGATATAATATAAGAAAGACATTCATTAGCTGAATCTTGTGGCACTTCCAAAACACTGCACTATTTGAACATCCCAATTAGTACAACTTATAGCATGGGTTTGGAGGGGGACTGTTCATTTGTCCAAACAAAGGATGACAAGGGGACCATTCAATAATAATAATAATAATAAATGTTCTAACTCTGCAATTTCATTTAGTGACACTAGAGGTGCAGAAACTTAACCTTTCAGCAAATCAGTTTGAGCAAAACTAAAGTTTGGTTGCCAAATTTTAGTTGTAATGCTGGAGTTGCGACAAAGGCCCTGTCCCAAATCGCACACTAAACCCTCACGGTCTTCCTCGGAGTCCACAAATTTTCGTGATGTAATGCCGCTTTGTCAGTCAGGTGTATAAGTCTCAGAGCAGGTCTATCGCCTCAGTGCGGGCTCGGCAGAAGTGCGAGCGCCCTTCTGAAAGCTAAAATGATGAATGGGACACCCTACAGTCTCGTGGACTTAACGAGCATGCGCATGAGGCGGGCCAATGTAAGTTTGCAAGAGAGCAAGTGCACGTGAAGTGTGCCATTTGGGACAGGGCCAAACAGAGATGGGAGTTAAAAATACTACTTCCTACTTCCGACCTCAGTGCATTCCAGTCAATCACAACACAAGATGGCGCCATGACTCAAAAGTATTTGACTTTCTGTGAATTATGGCAAAATCGTGAATTAAAGGGGTCATATGATGCTGCTAAAAAGAACATTATTTTGTGTATCTGGTGTAATGAAATGTGTTTATGCGGTTTAAAGTTTAAAAAACACATTATTTTCCACATACTGTACATTTTTGTTTCTCCTCTATGCCCCGCCTTTCTGAAACGCGTCGATTTTTACAAAACTAATCGGTCTGAAAAGCGAGGTGTGCTCTGATTGGCCAGCTATCCAATGCGTTATGATTGGCCGAATAGTGGTTAACTCTTAACTTCTATAAAGAATATCTCTTTGGATTTGAGACTTTAGTCTTTGCAACTTTACAGATCTTCTTTATGCACCAAGAGCTTGTAACACTCCAAAGAGAAAGGAAAAATTGAAATCACATCATATGACCCCTTTAAAGCAACTTTAAGGCTCTCCCAAAATCTGTTTATTGTCATTCGTTATTCAAAACTTATAAACTATCTAATATAATGCAATGCAGTTCCAGACGTTAACGCTACATAGCTAACTGTCTACTAGGTAAAACTTTCAAAATAGGTGAAAACCTAGACATAAATTGATACATAAACAATTCTTAGTATATTTTCGTATATTGCAGGTTCATTTAATTTGTGCTGAAAAAAAACATAAAAGTTCCTCATAACCTAGCTGCACACTCTGTTTGCTGGTCGCCGCTATTTTGGAAATTATGTCAAATGACTCCCCGAGCTCAGGGTTGATCAAACTGCCCCGAGTTTACAAGTCGGATGTCCGACTTGGAGTGGTGTTATTTTCAAGTGAGAGGAGGAAAAAAAGTTCAGATTTGTTTTGAACATAGCTTATTTAATAAAGCTTCTATCATTTAAAAAAAAAAAATGCTTGCATTACTAACATTTTTTAAAAGTGTATTTGTTTTAAAAGTATTTATAAGTTTCTTATCATATTTCATGCTTCCATCATCCTCATTTGTAAGTCGCTTTGGATAAAAGTGTCTGCTAAATGATTAAATGTAAATGTAATGTAATGTAAATATCACACATGAATTTATCTTTGTAAAAAGCTGTGCCATTTTACAAAGATAAGCTGATTTGACTTGGAATGTGTGTGCACCTGTGTATATTAGATAGAGATCAAAGAAAACATCAAAGAAACATTCGAACTTTCAAATCGCACTTCTTTTTTTTTTTAATTACAGAAGCCTTAGAACTTTTGGAATTGAACATTTTGGACATCATAGGTGCTAAGTGAACGTTTATTAACATTGAATTATTGGGCATCAGAGGCGCCCTCCAATGTTCGAATCGAACACTTGTGTATGTCAAGCTTTTGAACGTTCGAACTGAACATTATTACATATAATAGATGTATCTAAACGCCGGAATTTAGAACGCGACTTTGAAGACCAAAGCTACTACACGCGCCTATGATGCCCAAAAATGCAGCCTAACTAGAAAGCTCAGTAGATTTTGAGACACAGCCAGAGTGATTATAGTGACTGCAGCAGTATTTAATCTGCAGCTCTGCGATCAGATGACGTTGACGTGTGCACTTCAGGCCCTACTCTAAACTTTTAAACCATATACTGATTATGCCTATCAGTGCACACTAAAAGTGGCTAAAAAGTGCAGCTAACCAATCACATCTACATGCAGAGAGCAAATAAACGCACATTCTCTTACGTATGCAGAGCAAATTCATATTTAGTAAATCCAAATAATTTGCAAACGTGTATCGACTCACCAACAGCTCGTTCCGCTTTTTATATATCTTATCTTCTCGTTCACTCCTCTTCTTCAGGTTGATGTATTTGTGTGGAGGCTTTAAAAGCACTAGGCCAGTGTGTGTGTGTGTGATCTGAAACTCTATAAGCTACGTGGCTCTTTCAAACGTGAATATTACACCAGTTTACAGTCTCAACCCTCATCCACTCGTTTATTTCTGCGTCTGAAAACGTCCGGGGGTCGAGACAGGTCGCGATCGTCCAAATCAAACAACTTTTCCCCGCGAGTGTTGTTAGTTTTCACGGCCACCTCCATCCATACCGAGCACAGGCTCTTCAAGCGTCTGGATAATCGCCATCATTTTCCGCTCAAGAATGTACACACACTCACACGTCACTGCGCATGCGTATCACAGCCGCGTCAACTTTCATTCCTTTTCCCTTTTCTGTCTTTAGTTATGCAATATTTGTTTTTCAGACGTGTTGTTGACAGTACAATGGTTGTACAATGGTGCAATCGAAGCAAAAACTGACCTAAAGGCTGCATAATGTTTAAAATCGCTATCAATTTATATTAACTAGCCTACAATACCCTGTTATAGGTCTACATATTAAAACTATTTGTCATGGCATTAGAAGATGACTTGAAATTCAATTTTCACATGTCCGATTACCTGAAAATGTCTTAAATTGTGAGAGGTTTCAGTGTTCCTCATTGGAACCGACAGATGGCGTGTAGCCCCTCCCACAGGTGGAGCCCGCAAGGTTAGTTTGTAAACGTAACACCCCTGGATCCAAACAGGCCTCTGTTTAAATATAAACATATATATAGAGAGAGAGAGAGAGAGAGAGAGAGAAATATAAATATATAAACAAATATAAACACAGTCTATGAGGTCCCATAGGAGGGGAGAGGGGTAGCTTTTGTGTGGAAACAACTCGTCCCATAATAAAATGACTGCAATTGGGGGCTAATTTCTGCTTGCCATAAGAAATTAATTGTGGTGTGAGCTAAATCTGGAGTTTATATAGAGAGAGAGAGAGAGAGAGAGAAATATAAATATATAAACAAATATAAACACAGTCTATGAGGTCCCATAGGAGGGGAGAGGGGTAGCTTTTGTGTGGAAACAACTCGTCCCATAATAAAATGACTGCAATTGGGGGCTAATTTCTGCTTGCCATAAGAAATTAATTGTGGTGTGAGCTAAATCTGGAGTTATAACAGTTGTATAAGAGAAGCCACTCACCTTTTGCCACCTAAAGTTTAATTTTAGGGTATCATCTACTCATGTCTATTGGGTCCGCACATGGTTACTGACTGTAACTTTTTATTTAAGAAACAGAAATTAGATTTCACATGTAACAAAACAAGAGCAAACACACACAAAGGCAAAGCAGACATGAGGGAAAAAAAACTATGCATGATTAAAATACATGAAAGTAAAATAAATAGCCTACAATTATAAATGTGATTTTAAAATTATTTTAAAAATAAAAATAAATAAAGACATAAAGACATTCGAACGGTCAAATCACACTTTTTTGTCATTACAGAAGTCCTGAATTTGGAATTGACATTTTGGTTTTTTTTTTGTTGTTGTTGTTGTTGTTGTTGTTGTTGTTTTTGTCATTACAGCGCCCTCCAATGTTCGAATCTAACACGTGTGTACATCACACATGCCTGAACGTTCGAATTGATCGTTATTAGACAAGAGGACAAGCAAGCACACAATGGCAAACATAAGCAAAATAAACAAATGGATTAATAAAATAAATGAAAGTAAAATAATACAATTATAAATATGACAAAATAACAACAATAAATTAATAAACTAATATGTAAAACAAAATGAAAACATTGATAGGAAGAAGAAAGAAAACCAAACCTTTTACCTACACTTTTACCAGCACTCACACATATCAATAAGACATCTCTTCTCACAGGCATTTTTCCCACCGCATTCAAGCAGGCTCGGTGTAAATCCACTGCTTAAAAAAACGACATCTTTCTCCTACCATTCATATTTCACACTTGAACAAATTGTTTTCAACCAGGTATCATTATTTCTTTCACAGAATAACCAACTGGACATTAACCAATCAGGTTTAAGAAGTGGCCATTCAACTGAGACTGCGTTATGGATTGCAAAAGCTAATTTTAAAACATCAGTTCTCATTCTGCTGAATCTATCTGCCACCTTTGATACTGTGAATCATCAGATTCTTTTGTCCACCCTCTCATCACTGGGCATTACAGGAACTCCACTTTGCTGGTTTGAATCTTATCTATCAGGGAGGTCTAGAGCACATCAGCTGGTCACAGGGGTTCCTCAGGGATCAGTTCTTGGACCCCTCCTCTTCTTCATATACACTACATCACCGGGACCCATCATACACGCACATGGTTTCTCCTACCTTTGCTGTGCTGATGACAGCTCTATCTTTCATTTCAACCAGATGATCCAACGGTAGCTGCACGGATCTCAGGCTGCATGGTAAACATCTCAGCATGAATGAAAGAATATCACCTGCAGCTCAACCTGGCAAAGATTGAACTTCTCGTCTTTCCTGCCACTCTGACTCGACAGCATGATTTCACCATCCACCTAGGTTCATCAACAATTACCCAATCAAGTGCAGTCAGAAATCTTGGCGTAATCTTTGATGACCAGCTGACCTTCAAAGACCACATTGCAAAAACTCCACAATCATTCAAGTTTATATTGCACAACATCAGAAAGATCAGGCCCATAACACAGAATGCTGCACAACTTCTTGCCCAGGCCCTTGTCATTTATAGGATGGACAATGCTCTTCTGGCTGGACTTCCATCATGTGCAATCAAACCTACAAATGATTCAGAATGCAGCATCACGACTGGTCTTCAACGAGCCCAAAAGGGCCCACGTCACACCTTACCTTATCTCCCTGCACTGGCTACCAGTTGTGGCTCGCATCAAGTACATAACATTGATGCTTGCGTATAGAACAGCCACAGGATCAGCACTCTCCTACTTCCACTCACTGTTACGAGTCTACATCCTCTCCATAAGCCTGAGATCTACAAGTGAGCTGCCTCATGGTACCATCACAGAGAGGCACAAAATCACTTTCCAGAACTGTTCCTGGCTGGTGGAATGGTCTTCCCGTGCCCATCCAAATTGCTGAATCCCTGACAATTTTCAAGCAACAGCTGAAAACTCATCTCTTTTGTCAACATGTGACTGCATCCTAATAATATATATATATATATTCTTTCTCTTTCCTTAATCCTTCCCTGCCTAGCTTGTACTTATCTGAACAATGTCTGAAACTTTGTATTACGAGCACTTGCTGTATTTATTTGCCTCTGATTAATGAATCGCTTGTTGTATTCCTCAATTGTAAGGCTGCTAAATGAATAAATGTAAGTGTAAATAAATAAACCTCATCAATAGATTCATCCCCAAAAAAATATCCTATTGTTTACTGATTTGAAACAACGTGAGGGTGAGTAAATAATGACCGATTTTTCATTTTTGGGTGAACTACATCTTTAATGACTGAACTGCATTTTGCTGCAATTGTTAATTTGTCACTTTTCAGATCTGAAATATATTTTCTGTTGGCAACAAACTGTATGTAGTTTGTTGTGGTATGTAGTCCTGTCCCCACAAATATTAGCTAAAACCTGTGCAAAAGTAAGAGCGGTGAGATGAAGCCGTATAAAGACATGACTCTACACACGACTGCTGCTCTGGAGAAATTACTCCGTTTGTCAGACCACAGACAATGTATATATATATATACACATTATTCCTGAAATGGCAGTGGCGACTGTTCCTTCTATCTACCGGCAGAGGGCGCAATGTCGTCGTGAAAACTCGTCACTACATCTTACGTACATCTAACCAGAGCCGTAGAGAGAGAGAGTTGCGACCTGGATTAGAGATCTGGTAGACGGCAGGTGTTTGGACGCGTGGCTGCAAACACAGGTTGGAATCGGGGAATTTAATAACGCTGGACTTGAAATCGAAGTTGGTAAAGTACATAATATCTGTGCAGTGAATGTAGAGTGGACTATGGCAGAAAAATCTGATGGATATTTATGGGATCATGAAGATTTAAACCAAGAAGATATGATATTGGAAGAAGTTAGAGAAAAAAAAAGCAGGACGCAGATCAATTTCTAGTAGTAGTAGTCTAGAGTCTGTGGATACTGTTAAAAGAAGGAAGTAGATCTAAGGCTAAATCCTCTAATACCGAAACCTGTAAAGTTGTCATCGCATTTGATCAGAGAGGAGGACCTGATTTGCATCCAATACATATAATTAAGGCAATTGAGAAAGAAATAGGTCAAATCAATCATGCTCGCTTCTTGGGAAACGGTAGACTGCTTATTTTTGCAACATCAAAAGAACAACAAGATAAAATCTTAAAGAAAACTACTCTGAATGGACAAAAGATAATCTCACGTAGGGCATCAAAATCTAGAGGAGTGATATCAGGTGTTCCAACTTCAGTTAGTGTTGAAGAAATAAAGAAAAATTTGAAGGGTGCCATATAATAATACTACCTCCTGTATAGATTTGACATTAGCGGACAGGAAAATAGCTAGTAAGTGCGAGTAGAAAGTGGAACAAAATATAAACATGGGTAGTGATCATTTTCTAATTTATTGTAAGATTGAAACAGAAATATCAAAGCAGCAGAACTACATATATCATAAGTGGTGCTTTCAGGAAGCTAATTGGGAAAAAAATCCAAAACTACTGTAATGAAATGAATAGTCTACATATTATGGATGAACCAATAGACAAAATAAACGACTCCTTGAGCACTCTTATTCTAAGTGCAGCCAGACAGAGTATTCCAGCTATTAATAGCCAAAAGAAAAGAACAAATGTGCATGGTGGAATAAAGAATGTTCTGATGCCATTAGGGATCGTAACAAAGCATTTAAGAAATTACGTAAAACACTAACTTTAGACAATCTTCATGGAATATCAAAGGAAGAAAGCTAACTAGTAAAGGAAACTAAAAAAGAAGCCTGGAGACAATTTTGCTCAACAAAATGTGGAAGATGGTTAAGAAAATGACAGGTAAATACAAACCAGCACAAATACCTGTTTTAGTTGATAAACAGAATCAAGCTGTTAATGATATCTGTAAAGCTAATATGTTGGGTAAAGAATTTGCTAATATTCATAATGGCAATCATCTAGATGAAATATATAAAAAAAGGAAAGAAGAAATTTTGAATGAAAAAAATAACATACTAAATGTCAAAGAAGATACTGAATTTACCATGTCAGAATTTAAATCAAAAATACTGCATATTCTTCACCAGGTACTGATAACTTATGTTATGCAATGTTTAGAAAATTGCCTGATGGAATTCTAGGAAAAATTTTAGAACTTTTTAAGAAGATATGGGATGAAGGAAAATTACCAAAGATATGGGGAAAAAAAAGCAATAATTCTACCATTTGTTAAACCAGGAAAAGACTCGAGCAATCCAGGAAATTATAGGCCTATAGCTTTAACATCGCATCTAGGAAAGCTAATGGAAAAATTAGTAGTGGCTCGATTAAACTATTTCTTAGAAAAGAAAAGATTACTTCGAGAATACCAAACTGGTTTTAGGAAACGTAAATCTACTACTGATGCATTGGTTAAATTAAGCAATGAGATTGGGAAAACTCTAGTTATGAAAGAGATAATGGTAGCTGTGTTTTTGGAAAAAGCATATGATACCATGTGGAGGCAAGGATTACCAATTGGGGATTGGTGGGAAAATGTATAAC
The DNA here is from genome assembly GCF_001515625.1 of Sinocyclocheilus rhinocerous. NCBI lineage: Eukaryota > Metazoa > Chordata > Actinopteri > Cypriniformes > Cyprinidae > Sinocyclocheilus > Sinocyclocheilus rhinocerous. The sequence goes on from NW_015627262.1 coordinate 490,031, forward strand.
TATATATTGGATTTTCTTTCTCAACGTGTTTTTAGTGTTAGAGTAGGTGAAGAAAACTCGGAAGAATTCACAGTAGAAAATGGAATTCCACAAGGAAGTGTGATTAGCCCAGTCCTGTTTAATCTGATGATTAATGACATATTTGAAAAGTTACCATTTTGAAAAAACCAGCATATGCTGGTTTTTTCAACAGGGTAGGAAAAGGAAATGAAGGAATATTATATGCAGATGATGCTGTTATATGGAAAAGGTCGGAATATTCCATATATAGTGATGAACATGCAAAAGGAAATTCAAATCCTAGAACATTGGTTTAAATTTTCTGTACAGAAATCTAATGTAATATTCTTTACTAATAGGAAAATCAATGAAAACTACAAATTATGTCTTTATAGTCAGCCACTTGAAAGAGTTATAAAGTTTAAATATTTACACACATGGAAATACCATATTAATCATGTTGAAACAAAATGTAAAAAAGCCCTGAACTTGATGAGGATGATTATTGTGTATATGTCGTTTAAAGCATAAAAAATTTAAAAAATCTAACCAATGCCTAATCCCATCCCACCGCTAATCCTAACCCAGTGCTCACACTTGTGATCTTAAATGTACAAAATGTCTAAATAAAGCTCCGTAGAAACCTTATTTACATTTTTGCAACAAGCTGTGTCCCAATTCAAAGACCGCATCCATCGGAGGACGGGTCCTTCGAAGGATGCGGCCGACACGGCCTTCAAAGGACGCTCCGAGTCTAGCCTTCGCAGGATTTCCTAATTGTGCCAGCAGGTGTTCCCGATTAATGCTCCTGTCGCGTGGCAACGGTGCGAGAAGAGAGCTGCCATCCTGAGATTTGTTAATGAAACTGAAAATAACTATGGAGCCTGAATTGTTAGTTTTTGACTGTATTTATTATACCTTATACTGGAGGAAATGTTGGTGATGGTTCACCCCCGGCTAGGCCTATATATATATATATAAAAGTGTTTGACACTTTTTTTTTGAATGAAAAAAATAACATACTAAATGTCAAAGAAGATACTGAATTTACCATGTCAGAATTTAAATCAAAAATACTGCATATTCTTCACCAGGTACTGATAACTTATGTTATGCAATGTTTAGAAAATTGCCTGATGGAATTCTAGAAAAATGTAGAACTTTTTAACAAGATATGGGATGAAGGAAAATTACCAAAGATATGGAAAAAAGCAATAATTCTACCATTTGTTAAACCAGGAAAAGACTCGAGCAATCCAGGAAATTATAGGCCTATAACATCGCATCTAGGAAAGTTAATGGAAAAATTAGTTGTGGCTCGATTAAACTATTTCTTAGAAAAGAAAAGATTACTTGGAGAACACCAGACTGGTTTTAGGAAAGGTAAATCTACTACTGATACATTGGTTAAATTAAGCAATGAGATTGAGAAAACTCTAGTTATGAAAGAGATAATGGTAGCTGTGTTTTTGGAAAAAGCATATGATACCATGTGGAGGCAAGGATTACCAATTGGGGATTGGTGGGAAAATGTATAACTATATATTGGATTTTCTTTCTCAACGTGTTTTTAGTGTTCGAGTAGGTGAAGAAAACTCGGAAGAATCCACCGTAGAAAATGGAATTCCACAAGGAAGTGTGATTAGCCCAGTCCTGTTTAATCTGATGATTAATGACATATTTGAAAAGTTACCATTTTGAAAAAACCAGCATATGCTGGTTTTTTCAACAGGGTAGGAAAAGGAAATGAAGGAATATTATATGCAGATGATGCTGTTATATGGAAAAGGTCGGAATATTCCATATATAGTGATGAACATGCAAAAGGAAATTCAAATCCTAGAACATTGGTTTAAATTTTCTGTACAGAAATCTAATGTAATATTCTTTACTAATAGGAAAATCGATGAAAACTACAAATTATGTCTTTATAGTCAGCCACTTGAAAGAGTTATAAAGTTTAAATATTTAGGAGTTTGGTTTGATGAAAAACATACATGGAAACACCATATTAATCATGTTGAAAGAAAATGTAAAAAAGCCCTGAACTTGATGAGGATGATTACTGGACACAGTTGGGGAGCAGATAAACAGTCTTTAATGAATATTTATAAAGCTTTGAAATGAGCAAATATGGACTATGGAAGTATTGTGTATATAACACAGTATGCAAAACTAGATTAGGAAAACTCAACAGAATCCAATATAGTGCATTAAGAATTGCAATAGGAGCCATGAGAACAACACCAACGAGTGTCGTTAACATATTGGGTTAGACTAATAAGCAGTAATAGCAATCCAGCTGCATCAATATTAAATGATTGTTAAATATCATAAAAAAATCCAAAAGTTTTGGTTGGAATATAAATAATACACAGAACAATTTGAAATTAAAGAATTTGTGTTTAGCCCTGCAGTAGCTTTAAGTGTTTGTGTTTCAAGAAGGAGGTCCAAGGTTAAGAAGCTATTAGTTATTTAAATGTAAAAAATTGTTTTCTCTATTTTGCAATAGTAAAAGACGGCTTCCCTTATTGATCACGTCTCAGGTAGATTGCATGTTTTCTTGCGCGGCTGGATGTTGGACTCATGAAAAATAATCACGTTGTTTGTATTTGCCACAACTGATTTACTGAAGTCAAAACACAGACTGAATTAGCGTTATTGCGAGCGCCGCTTGCTGTGAAGCGGGAGCGACCAGCCGTAACATATTGGGTTAGACTAATAAGCAGTAATAGCAATCCAGCTGCATCAATATTAAATGCTTGTTGGGAATATCATAAAAAATCCAAAGGTTTTGGTTGGAATATAAATAATACAACAGAACAATTTGGAATGAAAGAATTTGTGTTTAGCTCTGCAGTAGCTTTAAGTGAAGTTCCTCCCTGGATGCTCCCTATTTCAGACATCAATACAGAATATGTTGCTGCTTAATATTTTTATGGAAACCATACTAAATTTCATAAGTTCAGAATAAGAACAGAGTTTATTTGAAATGGAAATCTTTTGTAACATTGTAAATGCCTTTGTCACTTCTGACCAATTTAATGCATTCTTGCTGAACAAAAGTTTTATTTTTTTAACCTTACGTATCCCAAATGTCACGCTTTCCATAAAAATTCCACAAAAAAGCACTTTTCATCATTCATAATTATGTTTCAATCATTCATAACAAATGTTTCAGCGTAAAACGGCACATTAGAATGATCATCATGTGACAGTGAATACTGGAGTTATGGTTGAAAATTCAGGTTTGCCATCACAGGAATAAATTAGATTTCAAAATAGAAAACAGTTCTTTTAAACTGTAATAATATCTCACTATATTTCTGTTTTTACTGTATTTTCAAGCAAATAAATGCAACCTTGGTAAGCATAAGAGATTTCTTTAAAAACCTTTAAAAAATATTAATGATTCAGATGGCTTTTAGCAAACACCAGATATGACTCTGACTTTTCACAACAATGCCTTTCATTCTCCTAAAGAGGCTAAATGCACTGCAGAATAAATGTTTGGACAGTTCCTCCAATACTTTTAAATTCAATTGTCTTATTTTATTATATTGAACATTACAGAGAATAACTCCAAGTGTAGGAAAAAACATCATATAATTAAAAACTGTAGAAAAAAATAATATGCTAAAAAATAATTACTAAAAAAAAAATCCATAGATGACAGACAGGCCAGTTTTGTCAATAATATATTTTACAATTTACAATTATATTAAATTGGAAATAGATAGATGGATGGATGGATGGATGGACAGACAACAATATAATATAAGCAGTAAATAAACAGTATAATACTCTAAAATCTTCGAAACATTGCCATGAACAATAACTGCAAACTTGCTGAGTGCAGTTGTTTAATCTGCTGATACACATCAAAACAAGTTTAAAATATATCATCAGTACTGATTCTGTACTTCAAAGGCATCCTTTTGAACTGTACACATGTAAGCATTTACTGTCATGTAGGTCCTTACAAAAACATGCATAATAAACATCTATGTCCAATTGAGGCAGTTCATTTTTACCTGATAAGAAAGCATATGCATGAACTAAACTCGAAACACGTACCAAAAACAATTCTTCTATGCTCAACAAAAAAACTCAAGTAAATTTTCCTCCACAGGTCATGTGATTGGATAACTGGAGAAACCAGTGGACCAACATCATTGCACAGTGCACACGATCACGTATGTTGTTTTAATCATAGTGAAATTTCATAGTGAAAGGTTTTGGGATGGAAACAGTACTTTACTGGAGGTTAATTGAGTTCTTCCTGCATGAGACAACAGATCCACCAGATATGGGATATGGTCTTTTCCAGGCATTTCCCCCTCAAGTCCCAACAGGTCCCAAGCACTCTATACTAGTCTAAACCATCTCGGCATTGTTGTTTATCTTCTCCAACACTTTCACATTCTGCTCAATTATACAACTCTGTCTTCTCGGTGTATGTTGTCGCCAAAAGCTAACAAAGTTTTCCCCGACGAAAAAGAAAAGCAATGGATCCAAGCAACTGTTTCCAGAGGCTAGACAGTGTGCGATGACCGCTGCCTTTCTCAGACTTTCAATATAATGGCAGGACTTGTCATAACCATTGTTTTGAATGTCCATCTCGGCCTCCAGAAACAGAGTTCGGACGACATGATATGGCATAAAGCATGCAAGGAAAATCAGCAGAACAATAATGACGAGAGAGCAGGATTTCTTGTGATTGAACTGAGATCTTTGATTCTGCCTGGTCTTCCTTAGCTTTAGCAAATACAAGGCTGCAAAAATGTAACAGACTGAGATGACCACAAAGGGCATAACAAAGCCTAAAAACAAAACCCCTCGATTCAACATGATAATGGTCCCCACCTGGGACGGCCTCAGATCCAGGCATTTGGTCTGATTAGAATCCTCATAAGTTCCGGCTTTCAGGAGCGGGATGGATGCCACAGACACGATCAGCCAGATTACAATGCATAATGTCCAGGCTCTCCTAGAGCTTTGCCAGTGCACGTATGTGAATGGCTTCACGATGGCCACGAAGCGAACTATGCTCAGAACCGCAAGTAAGTAGATGCTGCCGTACATGTTGATGTAGAAGACGTAGGACATGATCCGGCAGGTGATGTCTCCGAAGGCCCAGTAGTCCATGAGATAGTAGGCGGCTCGAAACGGCAGCGAGCACACCATCATCAGATCAGATAGAAGGAGATTGAGCATGAGGATGTTGACTGGAGAAAAAGCTTTTCTTCTGAACGATGAGCAAATGAAGAAGAACAGAGATATGAGGTTGCCACAAAGCCCAAGGAAAAAGATGAACAGATAAGCAATTGGGTAGACGGTGTGCTTGAAATCACTGATGGAACAGTTTGTGAAATTCGATGAATGAAGAGTCATTGTTGGGTTGGGGATTTCTGTAAAACAAAATCAGAGATCACGTTTAAAATTAATAAGGAATTTGAAGCATTTTCAAATTAGACAGCTAAATATATGGGTGTTTGTTCAATTTCAGACACTTTTATGTCCCAAGGGCTGTTTTTGATTAAAACTAACAGATTTGTTTAAATATTTTCGCTATTTTATTTTTGATATTCCTGTTAATCTTTGTTTGATTTCTAAACAGTCAAAACCTTCCTCTATTAATTAGTTGGATGCTCATTTTATAATACAATCATTTTATAATACGAACCGAAATTGTACCCCATTTAGGATAGAAACTAAAATAAAAAGCAAAAAAATGCACAGCTGTTATCTGCAGTAAAAATTTACTTACTGTCCGAGGTAAAAGCACTGGTTTGAGTGTGAATATCACCTTGCAGCACAACAACCCAAAGCAGTCAACCCTGCCGGCAGCTGTGGTTGCCAGAACTTCACCGTAAAAAAATATGGTAGCAACCATATTTTAGGTTTTACAGACTTAACTTAAATTCACAATGGGTCTTTACTGACATGCAAAGAAAAATGAGGAAAATGGGCAAATTTATGCAAGCATAGTAAAGTTTGGATTGTTCAGAGAAGTTGGAATTTTATTCAGTTATAGCTGCTGCTGTTATTGATAACATAATTCACAGTCTTGATCATTTAAATGCTGCCTTAAAAACACAAAACAACATCTGAACATACATACTCTATGCTGTTGAGCAAAGACCCATAGAAAATTTTTTTTTAAATATTTGGTCTGCTCTGACATGTTTGTCTATGGGAAGAGATAAATCCAATATCTTGCATTTGTATGAACTGAAGTAACAATACAATCTGCACCATCTACAAAGAGATATTTTTAACACCATTGTCATTATAATAAATTATAATAAGTACACTATTAAAAACAAGGGTTCTTTATTGCCCTTGATGGTTCCATGAAGAACCTTTAGGTTCTTTATTGTGGAAATGGGGTTATTTAGAGTATTAAATTGTTCTTCACATAAGAAAAATAAATAGTTCACTGTTCACTGAAAGGTTCTTTAGGGAACCCAAAATGCTTCTTCTATGGCATCACTATGAAACCCCCCTTTTAAACCTTTATTTTTCAGAGTTTGTGGTAAAATGACCTATATAAAGTATATACCTCACTATCAATAACCTATTGAAATAATGTTTGTTTTCTTCAACTTAAAACATCTAATGCACTTACCTGTGAAGAGGTAGCCAAAAAAACTAAGTCCACAAAGTCCAAAAGACGTCCTGTCCCCACAAATACTAGCTAAGTCCTGTGCAAAAGTAAGAGTGGTGAGATGAAGCCGTATAAAGACATGACTCGACACACGACTGCTACTCTGGAGAAATTACTCCGTTTATCAGACCACAGACACACCCAATAATCTCTGATCTTCTGCTGGAGATATCAGTAAATGCATACAAACATATCCAGGATATGAAATGAACTATAACCTAATGATCAAACTATTTGTAAACCACAGAGCTGTAGAAGTATACATTATTGTCTGAACTAAGATAAACTCAGTTTGGGTCTGCTCGAGTGCAAACCATTTTAATGGGTCTAACATTGCTTTATTTTCTTTGAAGTCAGCATGAAATGGAAATTCACCCTATGTATTTTCTAAATGCATGTTACTGATCTTTTTATTTCTTGCAAAATTGGTAAGAAATATGATCTAGGCACTGGGATTTATTTACCTATTCCTTTTAGAAATGTACTGTGGTGATATCAGATGGTAGGCATAATAGCATGGGGAGACTGGGGATAGATGTCATATTGTTTTACTCCAGTAAGTATTTCTCCGTGTTTATGAAAGTCAGTTTCTGTATAGACACAAAGTCTTGGCTACAATGAAGCCATTAAACCGCTATTGCCCAGGAATAAGATACTGTTCACAGTTGCTTGAGACCGGGGCATGTTGTCACACTATATGATGCAAGTTCTATCTATCTATCTATCTATCTATCTATCATCTATCTATCTATCTATCTATCTATCTATCTATCTATCTATCTATCTATCGTAGGTAGTTTTGGTTTGAACATGGGGGAGGGGGGTTGAAGTGTGAACTGTTTTAGTAGAGTCCCGGGTCATGCTCACTCATAAGGTTTATTTATTTGTTTGTTTGCTTATATATTTATTTTTGTGAAATGATCTTTTGTGCTATCATCTATGCAAAGTTGATGCAATAAAGTAACATCATAATTAACAATTACTTGCTTACATAGGATACACTGGATGTAATGTATTTTATATGATTTAGGCACTTATAGGCTATAGTTTGACAATGTTCTAATTCAACATGCTATTAGATAATGTTTGATGTTCTCCATGGCATTTTAAAGTGGCTGTTTCTGTAAATAATTCAAATAGATCACATATTTAACCATCAGCTCCGTGATAGGAATGGCTCTCCCGATCTTATCACACTTCTCGAGCGCGCTGGTGAACGCACGAAGAGTATTGGCGCGCCGCTCATAAACTGTGCTTCAGTCTGATAACTGCTCCGTGCGGTTCGTACGTGAAGTAAAAAGTGAAGAACACGTGATTTAAATATTTTTTTAATAGCCTGATTCGAGGTTTCCATTAACCATGGAATAAATATGGGGGGGGCGGGTTATATCCCCCCCCCTCTCTCTCTCTATATATATAAATGTAAGGAATATTTGAAATAATGCACACCTGGTGGTCAATTATTCTGCTTCAGGGCCGTCGCTAGCGGGGAGATTGTTGGCGACGATTCTAGGCCCCCCCGGCTGTCGGTGGGTCCCCAAGAATGTGATTTCAACCAAGGAGGACCAGAGCTCACAGCTACAACCTGCACCAGGGCCCTGCATAACCCAACCACAGCCCATTTCTGCTTAGACCACAGTTGCCACACCTCAAGACATTTGACAAAAAACGCTTGTGTATAGAATTAATTTCTTACGCATCTCATTCCAAGCCTCCACTGCTAATTCCAAAAAGTAATTTTAAAGCGAGTAAAGGAGTAACAGGGCTCCTTGTATAGCTTACAGAATTAGCTGAGACTATTAGCTTTTTTATCCTTAAGAAAATTTGTATTATAGCCTAATTGAATTTATTTGAACACAAAGCCACAATTTGTTTTGTAAACCACTGTTTAATAAAAAAAGAAAAAAAAGATGCAATTCGCTGTATCGAAAATGTACCAAACTATAATTTTTGTGTACCATTGTACTTTTTAAAACTTTTTATGTCAGTGATGCCTATGATGATCATATGATTGTCTTAAAGGGTTCGTTCACCCAAAAATGTAAATGCTGTCATTAATTACTCACCCTTATGTCGTTTCTAACCCGTAAGACCTTCGTTCATCTTTGGAACACAAATTCAAAAAAGATATTTTTGATGGAATCTGAGAGCTGTCTGACCCTGCATAGACTGTAAGTTTCCACCCACGGCGCCATCATTTTGATTTTGCAAGCTACAACGGTGTACCAGTTCTAATGCCATGGCGAAAGTTTGAGCAAAACATGCTAACTGTTCTGTCTTTGGCTGCAAAGACGAGCACAGAACACTATTTAGAGTGCCACCCTCAGAAGAGACAAGTGCAGTGGATTTAATGATTGATTTACTGTATATTGCTGCTGCCACACAGATCTAAAATAAACATGCAATTTATTTCCCAGCTGTTTACCTTCACAGACATAACCGACTGTTTGTGTAACTCATGTGTGTTTTTAACGTAAACCTGTGTGTGAATGAGAACTTAGTTTAGTACTCACATGCTGTGACAGCCGCTTTCTGTGCGTGTGCTTCGGATGTGTGCGCTCAGAAAACCGTATATCTGAAGTTTAAACTCATATGGTTTAAAACGCATGATTTCAGCGCGATAAACATGATAATAGAACCAAAACAGATGTTTTAGCAGATACGAGCTGTAAAGGCGCAGCTCTATTCTGGAAAAGGGGGCGGGGAGCAGCAGCTCATTTGCATTTAAAGAGACAGGCCCGAAAAACAGCGTGTTTTTGCTTCCACTCAAAATAGGCATTTTCAAAATGATATAATAAATGATCTGTGGAGTATTTTGAGCTGAAACTTCACAGACACATTCTGGGGTATATAACATATTGTAAAAAGGGGCATAATAGGTCACCTTTAATGCACATTTTGAAGTATCGCATGAGAAACGTGTGATGGAAACGCCAAATTTTTCGAATAAAAATCCCTTAATTCGCAAAAACGTTTTTACGCTCGCTTGAGGTGGTTTTTGACTTGTGCAAAAAAGG
>NW_015627262.1:500393-500864 GCF_001515625.1 Sinocyclocheilus rhinocerous
CCCCTTAATCTGTAAGTTTACACCCACGGCGCCGTTATTGTGTTTTTGCAAGCGACAACAGTGTAGCTGTTCTAATGCCATGGCGAAAGTTTGAGCAAAACGTGCTAACTGTTCTGTCTTTGGCTGCAAAGACGAGCACAGAACACTATTTAGAGTGCCACCCTCAGAAGAGACAAGTGCAGTGGATTTAATGATTGATTTACTGTATATTGCTGCTGCCACACAGATCTAAAATAAACATGCGATTTATTTCCCAGCTGTTGACCTTCACAGACATAACCGACTGTTTTTCTAACTCATGTGTGTTTTTTAATGTACACTTGTGTGTGAATGAGAACTTAGTTTAGTACTCACATGCTGTGACAGCCGCTTTCTGTCCGTGTACTTTGGATGTGTGTGCTCAGAAAACCATATATCAGAAGTTTAAACTAATATGGTTTAAAACGCATGATTTCAGCGCGATAAATATGA
>NW_015627262.1:502219-509606 GCF_001515625.1 Sinocyclocheilus rhinocerous
TCATTTTGATTTTGCAAGCGACAACGGTGTACCAGCTCTAATGCCATTGCGAAAGTTTGAGCAAAACATGCTAATTGTTCTGTCTTTGGCTGCACAGAGGAGCACAGAACACTGTTTAGAATCCCAGCCTCAGAGGAGACAACAGAGCAGTGGATTTATTGATTTATTCACTGTATATTGCTGCTGCCACACAGATCTAAAATAAACATGCGATTTATTTCCCAGCTGTTGACCTTCACAGACATAACCGACTGTTTTTCTAACTCATGTGTGTTTTTTAATGTACACTTGTGTGTGAATGAGAACTTAGTTTAGTACTCACATGCTGTGACAGCCGCTTTCTGTCCGTGTACTTTGGATGTGTGTGCTCAGAAAACCATATATCAGAAGTTTAAACTAATATGGTTTAAAACGCATGATTTAAACATGATAATCAGAAGCAAAACAGATGTTTTTAGCAGGTACGAGCTGTAATACTAAACTAATATGTCTCCTTTAATATAGCTTACACTGTGTATGTCATTACAGGCTTTTTCACATTTAACCACAATTTATTATGGTTTTACAGTAGAACCAATATCTGTAGTAAATATGCGATTTTACTTTAGTTACCATGGTAATTTGTTTACAAGGGAAGTTTGGCTTTAATCCTGTGTGGGTAAAATCCACCCATATGACACACTGCCAGTAGTGATGAAGCCTCGTGAAGCACTGAGGCTTTCCTCTGACTGTTTCGCGAAAAGATTCAAAGCTTCGAGAGTGTCGAAAACAGCGCCATCTGGTGGTTAGTAAAAAATAAGGCAGCCAAAAGCCTGTGAAAGACGCTCCGTAGGACGAAGCATCCACCACATATTCCATAGATCGACTCATGTTACGTGTACAAATAAAAACCTAACAGTGTGTGTGTTTGTTTTTGTTGAATTTCTGTCTCTGGATAAATTAATTTACCCATTAAACAGTGCAATTTAATACCAGTACGAATATCAATATGATGTAATAGAAGAATAACGGACACATATGAATTGCATATGACAAATATTTAATTTTCCTGAAATAATTAGTATCCTTCATATTACTTGTATGAATGGGTATCTAAAATGTAACTGAATAAGTCCGAATTCAAACTTATTAGTAAAGTAAGATCTGGGGGATCGAACATTTCGACACGCAAAGTGAATCGCGCACGTGACTGGACAGAAAGTGAAGCTTCAACACAAGCTTCGAATCGAGGCTTCATCTGGCACGCCCACTTATTCTCGACACAAGCTCCGATGCCTCGGTTCAAATGTCACATGATCACATCACTAACTGCCAGCAGAGAAGACTGGGCACATCTCTGTTTTCCTGACTCGTAGCCATGCAAAACTGACCGCTTTACCATATCTACATCATCCTCTGACACCAGGAATGAAGACTTGGGAGTTTAAGTTAACACAAGGTAAACATTTAGAGAGTTTATATTGTAAAACCTCGCGCTGATATTGGATTGACACTTCTCCATGACGTTAATCTATGCAGCCGGCTAACATCAGCTAGCAGATTTACTCATTCAAACACCTCTATATATGTTATATCAGCTGCTATTCAGCGGTACATCGTGTAATTTAACATCTTAAATTGAGGCTTGTGCAGACTTGTGGACTGTTTTTATTTCTATAAACACGGGGTGTTATGAATGTAAACGATAGTTAGCTTGTTAGCTCACTAACAGCTGAGTAACAACACGCCCGTTTATTTACATAAACATTTATTTTGACTAGATGCTTGATTACAACTATTATTGTAGAGTTTGTTGTTTGGTCACATATTATTTGTTTTCTTTGTAAGGATTTCTTTTATTTAACGTTACGTCAGTTAAACTAACAAGTGTCTGTCAGCTACAGTACTTCAGCAAAATGTTACATGTATTAACAATGTTGCTTTATAATTTCTGCTCAAAATTCAAATATTTCATTCAAATTTAAATTTCACGTGATTTCCTTGAGAATAAAATACTTTCGTGGTACCATGCTACTTATTTCCAAGAACACCATGGTACTACGTTGATTCATATGAATGAACATAGAATTAAATGGTGCTTATTGGTGATGGCTTTTATTTTTACATGAAAATGATATGATACTTCATTGCATTTTAAAGAATACTATATGTATGTGTATATTGTGTGTGTGTGTATGTATGTGTGTATATATATATATATATGAGAGAGAAATTGGTGCCTAAAAATGATAACAATTTTTTGAGATGCAGCTAATGCTTTCTTAATGTGAGTGTATGTGTTACATCACAGAGTAGTATGCTGGACGTGGGAAAGTGGCCGGTGTTTGCCCTCCTGCCCCCTGAGGAACTGCGGCTCATCCGTCAAGCCTGTGTGTTCGGTAGTGCTGCAAATGAGGCTATCTACGTTACCGTCAGTGATGAGGTACAGACATGCTGAAAGCTTTTAGTGGACAGATGAACCATAAATGAGCACAGATCCTCGCTGGAAATTGTTCATTAGGTTGGGTGGAGCTTTTGCTCTCTCACACACATCAGGACTCAATGATAAGGATGCTTCAGTAAGAATGCGTTCATAATTAGAACAAATCAGTAAAATTATGAGTCATTTGCCATCATTATAAAATTTAAAGCTGCAGTCCGTAAGTTTTGCCTCTTTGTCGCCATCTCTGTTTGAATACCTGGAATTGCAGTTACTTGCGGAATTATCTTCCTTGCCTGGGTTGTACTCTGGCACGGCTCCAACGCGGATGAATCTAATGTTTTGAGGAGTATGTGTGGCAGTCAGTCACCGCACCGGTGTGAATCCTATACTTAGTAATTATATAATTGTGGAGTCAGTCGAAAATGTAATCAGGAAAAGTAAAAAATTAATCCACAATAAAAATAAAAAACTAAATAAAAATTGTTGAGCCATGCACACACATACTGATAGGAAAGAGACAGTCAAAGGCAGAGTGATCTTGGGCTGGTGATAAGCTGATAGAACACGGTTATATTTAGGCCTGTAATACTAACAAAAGCCTTGTTTGCTTCCTGAGAGTAGCTCTGGTGCACGTCCCGAGCCTGGCCACTTCCTTTTTTTCTTTCATGCTTTTTAAAATATTTAACCACAATAAAACATGGACAGCACTTATGGTACCATTTATCTTTTCAACAAAAGCTTTCTCATCAAAAACTCTTTTTATCTCATTACATACTGTAAGTAGGGATCAAGTGCTAAACTGAAAGCACAAAGTGCCTTTAAGAATACTGTGTAAACAGAATTGTAGTTATGTAGAAGGAGCGGCTAGAGTTGAGCTTTGAGAGGCTGACTGCAGCTCATCCAATCAGACTTTAGAGCCAGAACGATCTGTTCTGTAAATATACGCAAATGGTCTTGACCGATATTCCCTCAGTATTGAATGATAGTCAATGGCATAATGAACTATAAGTAGGGCTGTCAAAATTAACACATTAATTGTGTGATTATTATTATTTTTTTCAGTTTAAAGGGGTGGTTGATTGCGATTTCACTTTTTTAATGTTAGTTAGTGTGTAATGTTGCTGTTTGATCATAAACGATATCTGCAAAGTTACGAAGCTGAAAGTTCAATGCAAACGGAGATATCGTCTTTTAAAATTCTGGCAGTTTAATGCCTACAAAAACGACTGGTAAGGGACTACAACAAGTTACTTCCCAGGTCCGTTACGTCAAGAACCCAGAATTTTACATAAACCCGGCCTCCGGGAACACGGAGCGAAGGGGGCGAGGCCATGCTGCACTGCTTTAGAGAAGAGGAAGAGAAAACGTCTCCAGGTTACGTATGTAACCATGGTTCCCCGAAGGGAACGAGACACTTAAGGGTTAAAAGTTATTTTTCAAATCCTATTAATTGTAAAAAAAAAAAAATGGCTTTCAGTTATACTGTAATGTTGAATGGCTATAATTAATGGCTGAAAATGCATTTAGTAGAGACATCAGTATTGGTATCAATGATACTGGTCTTCATTAGTAATAGGCTACTTAGTAAAAAAGATGCCATTAAAAATACATATTTAAAAAATATACCATCTTTGTTCTTTTTACATTAATTTGGAGATTCAATGTGAAATTATGACAATATTAATGTATTATATTAATATGCGATTACTAGTGATTGCAGAAAAATGTGATACATTTTTTTTTTTTAAATCAATTGACAGAACTAACTGTGATTAAATATAATATAAACATAATGAAAAGTTCTTGTCAAGTGTTAAACCACCTAAACTCATGTCTACCCACAGGTATTTGCACTGGGGACGAACTGCAGTGGCTGCCTGGGGCTTGGGGACACGCAGAGCACCATTGAGCCCAGGCGAATAGACATCTTGTGTGGGAAGAAAATTGTGTCTTTGAGCTATGGCACAGGGCCACATGTAGTCATCGCCACCGCAGGTTGGACAGATTTTTTGACATGAAACAAAGGCAATGATTTGGTATTTTGCTGTACAAAATCATTTTGGTTGCAGGATGGCAACATTAGAAATATTTCTATGGTGAAAATTCATGAATATTATTATTTTTTATCACAAATATATATTATTGTTATATATTGTTGTGCAGCCCTAATGTCAGGGGTCAGATATTATAATACATGAGTTGGACATTCCCTGTACCCATACGTTCCTGTATTCAGGGCTGGACTGGTAATCGGGCATACCAGGCATTTTCCCTGTGGGCCGACAGAATGTTTTTTTTTTTTTTTTTTGTGCCAAGGACCATCACGCATGGACAGTGAGCAGCCAGTGGCCCATTGGTTTGTCTCCTGTATTGACAGCATAAACCACCCAATCACAATAGGGATGCACCGAATGTTCGGCAACCGAAATTCGGCCGAATAAGCGAAAAGACCGAATAAATTGTACCGAACAATCGTGTTACTCGTCAGTTGCTCAGTCACATTTTTATTCATTTTTACAAGGCATGTGACAATGCAATACATACGACGTATTCGTAATGAGACTCCTTTATAAATCTGCTGTCAACAAAAAGAAGCATTGAGGTCTTCCGGCACGTTTCCACCTAAATAAAAGTTTAGAAAAAGCAAGAACTCTATCAATATTCATAAATGTTAGTATTGTAATTGTACTGTTGTTCTGTAAAATAGTTCCTCGTCGGCTTTTCCCGCATTTTCACAGCAACATTATCAAGAACAGGCTTGCTCTGCGGTGAGTGATGCAGGCCAAAGAGCAAGGCAGGAGGAGAAGAAGATATGATGGACATTTATAATGTTACAAAGTACTTCTATTTCAGATAAATGCTGTTCTTCTGAACTTTATTCATCAAAGAAAATTTATACTCAGCTGTTTTCAACATAATAATAATAAATGTTTTTTGAGCAGCAAATCAGCATATTAGAATGATTTCTGAAGGATCATGTGACACTGAAGACTGGAGTAATGATGCAAAAAATTCAGCTTTGAAATCACAGGAATAAATTACATTTTAAAATATATTCAAATAGAAAACAGTTATTTTAAATAGTAAAAATATTTCACAATATTACTGCTTTTGCTGTATTTTGGATCAAATAAATGCAGGCTTAGTGAGCAGAAGAGAATTCTTTAAAAAACATTAAAGATCTTACTGTTCAAAAACTTTTGACTGGTAATGTATATAAATATATAAGTGGTGGGGGGCCGCCTGGACCAAAAAATGCCAGGGCCGATTTTTTGTCCCAGTCCAGCCCTGCCTATATTTATGCTAGTTTATCAAGATGTAAATGTATATAAACAGACCTCGCGGAAGTGGGTGTGATCTGAATTTGGAAATTATAAGAAAAACAGAAAAACATGGTTAGCTGCATTGACTTGTTGTAATGAAACCGTCAAGAGGCATGTATAGAATTATAATGTCTAAACCATGATTTAATTACTATTAATTAGTAAAAATAGTTATTAGTATTTTTTGCAAGCTTTTTGCATGAAAGATTGTGTTAATGGCATTTCAGTTTTTATTGTGGCAGCACATTATCACTGAAGTTTAATCTTCAATCTACTGTTTACGGGTCTTGAGATTACATCACAGAATTTCATGGGAGATGTATTCCACATTCAGACATGATTTGGCTGACTTGACCATGTATCAGATTAGGCCTGTGTAAGTGTGGTTTCACTGAGGTCAGTGTATTAAAGGGGTCATATGATGCTGCTAAAAAGAACATTATTTTGTGTATTTGGTGTAATGAAATGTGTTTATGCGGTTTAAAGTAAAAAAAACACATTATTTTCCACATACTGTACATTATTGTTTCTACTGTATGACCCGCCTTCTGAAACGCGTCGATTTTTACAAAACTAATCGGTCTGAAAAGCGAGGTGTGCTCTGATTAGCCAGCTATCCAGTGCGTTGTGATGGATTTGAGAATTTAGTCTTTGCAACTTTACAGATCTTCTTTATGCACCAAGAGCTTGTAACACTCCAAAGAGAAAGGAAAAAATGAAATTGCATCATATGACCCCTTTAAGAGTGTTTGTCTGTTTAATATAATGGCAATAGCAATGCTAACACCTTAAAATTGTAATTTCTTCTTCAAAAGGCTGTTTCACTCGGAAATGCACCACGATATGGAAGTAGTTGGCATGAAAGTTAGTCACAACGTCCATTTCATGCCAACTATAATATAGGAGTGGGTGATCTACAGATTTTATATCGAGATTGATCTCGAAGATGTCCACCATCTACTTTTCAAGCGAACTGTAGAGATCATAATCTTTTATGTCCTCATAGTGATGTTAAAACTACAACAATGACTGGCTACTAGATGGCTGTGCTGACTGGTCAAATTGTGTCAGTTGTTTCTATCATGTGTCTTTAATGCGTGTTGACTGTTGATGTTTCAACTTGAGCTAGCTGTGAGCTAGCTAGGCTGTGCGATGATTCAAATTTTAGTTTCGATTTTGAATTTGGCTTCCAACAATTATAAAACACGATGATCAATTCCACTCCTTTCCTTTAAAGCGGTGCGCTTTCCGATTTCAGCGGTGTCCTGCAGATTTCAGCTCCAAACACACCTGAACCAGCTAATCAAGGTGTTCAGTGTTACTTGATAATTACAATCACTCAGGCAGGTGTAATTACAAGGTGTGTTTGAGCAGGGTTGGAACTGAAGTCTGCAGGAGGATAGCTCTCCAGGAGCATGGTTGGAGATCTCTGGCCTTAACTTAGGGTGCTTTCACACCTGGCCCGTTGTTTCGGAACCTGTCGCGTTTCCCCCCTTAGCTCGGTTCGTTTGGGCATATGTGAACACGGCAATCGCACTCAGATCTGCGCCAAAACAATCGGTCTGAGATCGCCTGAACGAGGTGGTCTCGGCTCTTTTGAAAACGAACTCTGGAGCGGTTCGGTTGTAGTGAGAAAGCAATC
>NW_015627262.1:509616-519058 GCF_001515625.1 Sinocyclocheilus rhinocerous
ACCAACGAACCAGGCTATATCACAATGTATAATGGGTAATTACGTAAGTTCTGTGAAAAGCATTAGCTTTGTTGTTTTGCTAATACCTCAAAATTAACCTGTGGGTGAGCACGTCTTCGCCATTTAAAATCATAGCGCACTTTTTCATTTTATAATGCCGTTTTATTGCTCTTCTTCATAGTAGGTGCATTTTAAAAATGTTTTTCCTTTTGAATCCTGGACTCCTGCTCAAAATGATAAATTAATATAACGACAGCTACAAAAAAAAAACAACAATAATCCCGCGAAGCCCGCGTTCCATCCTGACGGATGACAGTCGTGACGGCTAAGTGGAATCCCGGAAAATAAACTGTGGAACTTTGACCAATGAGGGAACAGTTTACTCGCACGTGACTTGTATTAACAAATTTGGTCCGTTTAGAAACTTTGCCGTGTGAAAGCGAACCGCACCAAGAATAAAAAACAACATTGTAATAATTTTAATCCGTTTCGGAACAAAGCAATCGATCTACAGGTGTGAAAGCACCCTAATCAGTCAAATTATGTAACGTGACTGATGTCGAATGCAGTCTACTGCGGGGCATGTTTTATTAAAAAAAAAAAAAAGTTATTAACCCTTTAATGTATTACAGCACATTAAAGCTGTGAAACAGAGCTTGCACTATTCCCCAGGCATTTTCATGAGACAGAGCTGAACAAGGATGAGCAAAGTATGCTTTGGGTTTCGGATGCACGCTTACACACAAAAATAAAAAAAAATACCTCAAAATGTCAGCCTTGATGAGTATTTACATAAACAGTCATTTATGTCTTAAGTGAATATAAACAGTTGGGAAAGAAATCAGATGCGTAGGCTATATTAGATCCATGTATTTGGTCTTAAAGCCTATACTTGCTGCTGTCTATGTCATTAATGTTAATCAAACAAAAGACAGAGAAAATCACTCACTGCTCTTAATAAAAGAACTTTGGTAGATTTAATAAGAAACTGTGTAAATTTAATTCATACAGTGAAGACTACGCAGTGTTTTAACTGATTGTTTAATGCAATATTGTGCTTTAAATTTTGCAAATATATAAGTCCATAGGCTTGTTCCAGTCTGGATATTCTAGATCGTACATCTCAAAATTAGGAAGATCGGAATTCAGATCATGGATTGTGTGTTATCAGATCGTGATAAGATTTTTTCGTCCACCACTACTGTGGTAAAACCTTCAGGAGGCCTTTTTAAAGCACTTATCAGGATTAACTGAAAATGTATGTATTCTGACAACAGATGGCAAAAACTAAAATAGTCAAACAGTCTGATTTTGAGGTTTGTAATAGGAAAATATTCTACGTGTCACAACATGAGTTTTGGAGAACAAAATGTTTTCATACCTGATAAACATCAAATGGTTCATTTTCCACAGAGGTAAAAGTTGAGTCACAGCAGATGTTTTAAGATGGTCAGCATTAGGCCTGTGTCTTTGATTAAATCACTTATGTCAACTGTTCAAGTTACATTTTAAACATAATTTCATTTGGTACTGTTCATTTAGGCCTTGTATATTAGATTCTAGATCTGCTTTTCCAGTATGCTTGTCTCCTAAACTAAAACTTGAGCCAAAGATTTGTCATCCTCAGATCTGTATCTTGTCTTCTGTGTCTGTAGATGGAGAAGTATATTCCTGGGGTCATAATGGCTACAGTCAGCTGGGTAACGGCACTACTAACCACGGCCTTACTCCTGCCTTGGTTTCCACCAACCTCATCGGCAAGAGGGTGACAGAGGTGGCCTGCGGCTCTCACCACACCATAGCCCTCACCACAGAGGGAGAGGTAAAAAAAAAAAAAAAGAGATTTGCTGGATGTTGGTTATGATTTTATCAAACAAAAATGAGGAAATGGATCTTTTTTGCTGGATTTTTTTTCTTACAGTTCTGAGTTTACGTTTCACAGAACAGAGCAAATCACAGAACAAAAATACAAAAAATGTCATTTCAACTTTCATCTCACCATTTCTGAGTTCATTTGTTTTTTTTTTGCAAAAGTTGCAATTACCTTTTTTATTTTTGTTTTAAAATGTATTGTTATTATCATTACACTGAGTGCCTTTATATCATTGCAGTGTAACAGTTTACTTTTTGTTTGTCAGGATACAACAAAAATCAAAAATGGTCCCCATTGACTTCCATAGTATGGGAAAAAAAAAACACTATGCAAGTCAATAGGCGCTTTCGCACCGCAGGAACTAGAAACGTATTTAGTTCTAGGAACTCCATTTGGGGGAACTAATCTAGCTCCTACTTCAGAGTAGGGTCTAAAACAGTTCTACAGGAACTACCAGTGAAGTAATTGTACGCTGATTGGCCAAACACATAGGAAACACCAGCTATCCGGCATTTTTAAAAATGCCATGGAAACATATTTACTCCACGCACATGGAAAACAGTGATAACGGCATTTACCTGTTGTCTGCAGTGTTGTGTTCTTTTCTCAGCCTCAATGATAACACTAGGGATGCACCGAAATGAAAATTCTGGGCCGAAACCGAACAAAATGAAACACTGGGCCGAATACCGAACACGGTTTTTTTAGTTTTTTTCCCCATGTATTTTTGCCAATTTGTTTTCACCATTGCATAAATTAAATAGCCAAAATGTGCTTTTTACTGTTTTGTCTTGCTTTTCAAAGAGGAAAATCAATTACAAAACAACAATTAAAAAATTAACGCTGAACATTTTTAACATTCTAGCAGACACTATACCAACAAAGCACAATTTAACTTAAAATTAATAAGTTACTAAAATAATACATTGTCACATGCCTTGTAAAAATTCATAACAATGTGACTGAGCAACTGACGAGTAACACTGTTTCAGCGCAGATTTTCCTCGGGCTTTGGACTGAACCCTGGTTAACAAGCAGATAGCGTGGTGAGTTCTTGCAGCGCTGTCAGAATACATGCAATGCGTGCGTGTATTAGAAAACATAACGTTCTGCAGTTTATTTACTAATTGTTTAAGGCCAGATTTCAATCATCGTACAGTAACCAGCAACAATCACCCCTTCCCCTTTTCATCGAAGACATGCGCTGCAGTACTAAACAGTCTCTCGCTGTCAGTGCTTGTAATGATTTTTGTCTTACTTTTTATTTTATTTTACAGAACAACAGTAAAGTTACAATACTAACATTTATGAATATTGATAGAGTTTTTGCTTTTTCTCAACTTTTATTTTGGCATTGTCACATGCCTTGTAAAAATTAATAAAAATGTGACTGAGCAACTGACGAGTAACACTGTTTCAGCGCAGATTTTATAAAGAATGCGCACCTCTCACTCTGCGCTGGTTGCTATTTGATCGCGTCACGTCATTGTTCGGTACAATTTATTCGGTCTTTTCGCTTATTCTATATAATTTCGGTTGCCGAACATTCGGTGCATCCCTAGATAACACTGCTAGTTGTCATAGGAGATTTAGGCAGATTTTCATGCTCTTTCAATCGTGTAAATTGTGCGTTTACATTCCATCTCCATTGTCATGAAACTCACGACACACAACAAAAACAACTGCGATCACGGCATCCTCCATTCACCGGTTATTGACGTTTGTAAATGCCGTTAATAAAGACGTCGTTGTTGGCCGCTTCAGAGTTCCCGCTGCCGGTGCGAATGCAACCAGGAAAACGGCCTGAGGGAGAAATTGGTTCTCTAGGAAAGACCCTGCTGACTAGTTCCTAAAACTACACGGTGCGAAAGCACATAATGGGACCAGCAACTGAACGTGAACTATCCCTTTAAGAACTGTTTACACTTCTTCAAGCTTCAAATTAAATATGGCTTCAAAGAATGGTCAAAAGACTGTTTAACACCAAGCCCCTTCCTTCTTCGTACAGTTCAAAATATCAATGGCTGCTTATGCATATGCATTACGTATGAAATCGATATTGACCTATTAAAAAAGTCACATAGATAGGCAATACAAATATCACAAAATATGCAAACTGTATATCAAATAACAATCACTCTTAATATAAAGAATATAACAATAATATAGAAAAATATTACAAATTTCTTAATGTACATTATGGCTCTAACACAGCGGTTTTGGTCCTTTACTCTAATATGAAATGTTTGATGCCAAAGAGCCCTAAATACTACAATCCCCTTTTGAGGGAACCTTTCCTAAATTATAAAGGCAGCTGTATATTTTAATGGCTTTATCAGTGCAGAACCACTGTTCTGTTTTTTTTTTTTTGTCACTTTTACTACCTTAGTTTTTTTTTCTTTTAGTTTCATGTAAAAAATGGAAAAACAAAATTTTTGTAAGTTAATGAAAGATTCATTGTGCAAATATTTAACACTTTTGACAATTTACCCTGGAAACGGGCAACTCAAATGGGTGAGTAAACGTATCTGTGCTTATTTAACATGTTAAACATAATAAATATTCAAGTCCCGGAGGACTTTCCAAAGAAAGAGTTTTCTGTGGACATGCAGAATAGTTCCCAACAATTTCTAGCTCAAGGGTTCCTGAAAATGACTAAAATGACTAGCTGGAATGTTTGGCAGTTTCCAAGGTATTGAAACATGCGTGAAGTCAATGAGGTACTTGATTAAAAAGACGGAG
Source organism: Sinocyclocheilus rhinocerous (assembly GCF_001515625.1). Classification (NCBI taxonomy): domain Eukaryota; kingdom Metazoa; phylum Chordata; class Actinopteri; order Cypriniformes; family Cyprinidae; genus Sinocyclocheilus; species Sinocyclocheilus rhinocerous. The sequence continues at coordinate 514,232 of NW_015627262.1, forward strand.
CAGCTGTGAATCTCACAGTTGGCTGACTTTCAAAACGGAGTGTTCTTGCGAAAGTCCATTGAAACTTGCCACTTAAGGCATTTCTGAAGAAGTAGCAGACCACGGGATAAAACTGCAGGAGACGACAGTAACATACAAAGTTTGTGAATTTTAAAGGTTGACAGGATAATCATGTATTCATTAAAAAAAGCATGCCATCCATGCTATCAATTTATGACAAATCTATTCAAAAATATGGTAACACTTTAGAATAGGAAACACTTATTCACTATTAACTACGACTTTTCCCTCAATAAATTCCTAATTTGCTGCTTATTAATAGTTGGTAAGTTAGTTGTTAAGTTTAGGTATTGGGTAGGATTAGGAATGTAGAATAAGGTCATGTAGAATAAGGCATTAATATGTGCTTAATTAGCACTAATAAATGGCTAATATTCTAGTAATATGCATGCTAACAAGCAACTAGTTAAGAGACCCTAAAATATGTATGCAGCACAACCATTTTCAGCAGTGGTAATTATAAGAAATGTGTCTTGGACATGAAATCAGCATATTAGAATGATTTATGAAGGATTATGTGACACTGAAGACTAACACCGTGTCTACACTGGACACTAGTGAAACTGCTCGGAAACCTCATTCTATTTATGACGTACTGACACAAAGTTCAAATGTTTTGCAAAAGTCACTTTGTTGCATCCAGTGTAGACAGCCTTTAGCTGTTGTGGCACAATGTGATGCGAGCGACAACGGTTGTAGACACGATGTAAAGTAATGGCTGCTGAAAATTCAGCTTTGCATCACAAGATGCAAAGATACCTGATACCACAGCAGAAACTAATATGAGGCTAACTAATGTAAGTTTTAAAAAAAGTGCTAAAGCAATTATTAAATACAAGTAAACAGTCAGTAATACAATAAAAACATTTAAAAACGTTTAACAGCAGCTACAGCTTTACAGGAGCAACATTGCAATTAAGAGTAATTTGTAATCTCTTGGCAGGTCTTCCAGCCAGTTCTATCAAACCTTTAGAATTAAAACCAAATCAAGTTACTGATTTTATCACTGAATCGTTAATTCAATTGATTTGTTTGAACGGCTGAATCATTCAGGAATGAAGCAAGTGACTGTCTTTATGAACTGACGGTATACTCTAAAAATGAAACCAAATCAAGTTACTGATTTTATCACTGAATCGTTAATTCAATTGATTTGTTTGAATGGCTGAATCATTCAGGAATGAAGCAAGTGACTGTCTTTATGACCTGACGGAAATCCGTCGTAGCGACGGAACTTTTATCCCTGTACACTACTTATTACATTTTAAATAGGGTAACTTGTAATCTGTAACCTATTACATTTCCAAAGAAACCTTCCCAACACTGTGCATTAGCTTCTTGTCAATCCACCGGTTTTAAAAAATATAAAAAAATATGGGTCGATTTTCACATTGGTCTGAACAGCAGCAGATGGGCTTATTGAAAATGCAAATTCATTCTTTGCCAGCAGGTGCACTGACTTTGAAACGTGCAGCGCTCGTATTTATTTAATGAAATCATAGCGTTTTGAAGTTTAATCGCCACATCGCAATTCTTGTCATTCCGTCCCCAAATTTAAGACCTCTTGAAATCATAATTAAGGCTTTCTTGTACCATTTAAGAGTTTATATGGCCTTAAATGTGATACAATTAAATGTAAGACTTTTTAAGGACCTGCGGAAACCCTAAGAACATAATTCAGTGCAAACATTTCTGACATGCATTTGGCAAAAAAAGTTTTGTTGACTTTGCATTTACCTTTGAAATTCGAGGTGCAACTCTGGCGTTACCGGTGTATCTTTCATACTTCTTTGTGACCAGTGGTGTAATGGCAATTTAAATTAAAATCTTTCATTTCAAATTACGTTTCCAAACAATCCAAACATATGGGTATCCCCTTGAACTTGGTAAAAAGATAATCTGTTTACCATCTTGACTGGAAAATACGATTTTCATTCCCTGCGTCCCAATGTTCATACTATCCATACTAAATAGTATGTTAGATTAAAATAACTGCGTCCCAAAGCATAGTATGTTGAAAATAGTATACCAGAAGTCCCCGTGTGGTCTACTATTTCAGGTAGATTTTTGAAGTGTGGATCCGTGCAAACTTTAATGGCTAATATTGTCCACAATCCATTGCGCTTTGGGGAAGATTTGATTTTAGAACTACAAACACAAATAAAAAGCATTAAAAAAAACTACAAAAATGGTGGATATGTGTGACTGACGGTTAAGTAGTGAGGTTTAGATAAAGAGGTTTGAGTTACTAATAATCAACATTTAACCTGGTAAAAATATTTATTTAATGTTATCCATGTTATATTTCATTGTAGAGGATGTAACTTTGACAAGATGACTGACAGGCCAGTTTACAGTGACAGGGTGCGTGTAACTATGCAACAGAGTGGTCCATTAAAGATGCAATTGTATGACGTGATGGTATGTCCAATAATCAACATTTAACCTGGTAAAAATATTTATTTAATGTTATCCTGTTATATTTCATTGTAGAGGATGTAACTTTGACAAGATGACTGACAGGCCAGTTTACAGTGACAGCGTGCGTGTAACTATGCAACAGAGTGGTCCATTAAAGATGCAATTGTATGACGTGATGGTATGTCCCAAAGCCTGCCTACTGTTCTACTACATACTTAAAAGTAAGTACTTTTTATTTACCAAAAGAGTACATACTTTAAGGGTGTCGTATAAGTAGGCACATTGGGATGCAGCAATTGTCAATTTTTCATTTATTTTTGGGATGTTAGTGAATGTTCACACTAGAGTGCTCTTCCTACTACACTGTAATTAATATGGTGAGCGGATGGAAACTAGCGACCTCTCTTGGTTGGAGTTAGTATTAACATCATAAACTAAAAGCAGTCTTTCCATGGCTTACTTTTCAAACGTTTTAAAACCGATTATCCGAGTCTGATAAGATCCAGCGGGCCGTACTAAAAGACACTGCCAGTTACCCATCCCTGGTTTAGATGCAGTGATATGTTTATTTAGCTTTTCCTGACCTATACTGTAGTTGTTAAGCACTGAAATTTTTGTTTAGGAATGATAATTGGGGCTGAATTATAAGACGTTGTCAAAGGTTCAATATTCATTTAGGGTGACGTCATTTATTTGCTAATCTAGGTACTGTACTAAATAATAACCTTGGATTGTTTTGATTATTTTCAATTTTCTATAAAAAAAAGAAAAAATCCAGCTATTCTGTTCTGCCAATGGCCTACTATAAACAAATTAAATAAAGTAATCAAATAATCAAATGTAACAACAACAAAAAACCCACAGCATAGTTTTCACTGTATGAATTATATATTGATTCTTATTAAAGCTATTGAAGTTATTCAATCAAGAACAGTGATTGTTTTTGCTGTTTCTTGACACAGACTGCAGCAGATGTATTAGGCTGCTGTCACTTTAAGACCGAATGTACAGATCCAATATACTGACACACATCCGATTTCTTTCTCACCTGTTTATGTTCACTTAAGACACAACTGCCAGTGTTTATGTGAATACTTGCCAACACAGGCATTTTGTTACATTTATGTGTGTATTTGACTTTTTAGGTGTGCATCCGCAGTACAAATTATACTTTGCTTGTCTGTGGATTTAAGACCTGGTTTCACTTTGCGTCGTGGCTGCATTACCAAATCGGGACCGGGTGTCCATTATTTTTCAATAATTCAATGGTCTGTCATCAGTTATTCCTTACGTAATCGTTGGAAGCCAAAATCAAAATCCAAACTAAAATGTTATTAATTGCACAGCCCTAAGCATAAGAGACTTCTTTCAGTATATAAACATATATACTGTATATGTACATACTGGATATTTACAGGTATCTTGCATTCAGATTATTTCATGTTTTTGTTTTACAGCCTACAGTTGCTAAAATAATTATTTGCATTTTTCTGGTTCTGTTTCCTGTCCTTTCCTGTCTTGTTCTCAGGTGTATGCTTGGGGATACAACAACTCTGGGCAGGTGGGCTCTGGATCCACGGCCAACCAGCCCACCCCACGCAGGGTCAGCAGCTGCCTGCAGAATAAGGTGGTGGTCAACATCGCCTGTGGACAGCTCTGCTCTATGGCCGTCCTGGACAATGGAGAGGTGAGTTTAAATTAACAATAAGAGTTTAATCAAGAACTACAGATGACAATCAAATAAAAAAATAATCAAATAAATTATTAAAGATATGTGATGTTTTCACAAGTAATTACATGTATTACTTGCTGGATTGGCCACCAAATAAAGAAAATAAAATTCTTTATTACGGAATGTATGCATGTGTCAGGGGCATGATTAATTGTGTGATTTATTGTGTGTGTTTTAAATAATTATTTGCACTAAAATAATGTTAAAAACCTCAGAAACGGTTATTAACATGAGATTGAGCATACTGTTAGGAAATGTTGACATGCTGTCGGGATATGATATTTAGTTCAGTTACTCACTGTTTTAAGATGCGGCATTGATTGTAACTGTCTCAATTGTCAACAGAGTTTTGTTGTGCCTTATAGTGCCTTCAACACTCCTCAGAGATACTTTCTCACACCTAATGTTCACAGTGTTTCCTTTCAGGAAGTTTAATCTCATGTTTAAAAAAAAAAAGTGAAGTGACATGTGGCCAAGTATGGTGACACATACTCGGAATTAGTGCTCTGCATTTATTCATCCAAAGTGCACACACACAGCAGTGAACACACACCCGGAGCAGTGGGCAGCCATTTTTTGCTGCGGCGCCCGGGGAGCAGTTGGGGGTTCGGTGC
>NW_015627262.1:519109-520817 GCF_001515625.1 Sinocyclocheilus rhinocerous
GTTGGGGGTCCGGTGCTCAAGGGCACCTCAGTCGTGGTATTGAAGGTGGGAGAGAGCGCTGTACATGCACTCCCCCCACCTACAATCCCTGTTGGTACGAGACTTGAACCCGCAACCTTTGGGTTACGAGTCCGACTCTCTAACCATTGGGCCACGACTTCCCACAAAGTTTTTTTTTGTAATTATTGTTGCTGTAATCAGCACTTGGTTTATCTCAAGGCTCTGTGTTGACAGACATACGGCTGGGGTTATAACTGCAATGGGCAGCTTGGTTTGGGCAACAATGGCAACCAGCAAACCCCCTGCCGGATCGCCGCCTTACAGGGAATCAACATTGTACAGGTGACAAACAAAGACTTCTGAGTATTAATCAGTAGGATATGTTGGTCTTCTGAAATGAGGTGGCTCATTTGCTTGTTGTTATGTGCTTTTGTCAGTTTTTATTAGTTTTTTTGTAAATGTCTGTTTAACTTTAATTTTTTAATTTAAATTTTAGTTTAATTAATTTTAGTAATTCAACTTTAACTTTATTTCAATTAGTTGCCAAAGCAACATTGCTTTTTTTAATTTACGTTTTTAAGTTTCTTTAAGTTATAAAAATCTAATATTTATATTTTCAGTTATTTCAGCCTTATTTCAGATGTAAATTGTTTATTATTTTATAATAATGACAGATTTATACATTATTTTATATACAGTGGGTATAGAAAAGTATCACCCCCCCCTTTAAAATAATCACATTTTGTTGCTTTGCAGCCTGAAAGGAAAGATGGACACAGTTTTTTGTTATATCCAGCTGTATTTACTCAGTGCAACTTATAACAACCAAGTGAAAGATATAACACCAACATGTCAGAAAAAAATAAAAACAGAATCACTGATTTGATTGTGATTCACCCCTTGTGTCAATATTTTGTTTAACCACCTTTTGCTTTAATTACAGCCTTTAGTCTGTTGGGATATGTCTCTACTAACTTTGCACATCTAGACTTTGCAATATTTGCCCACTCTTCTTTGCAGAACTGCTCAAGTTTTTGACAGAGATCTTTTGGCAGTGTCTTGCCACTCATAGTTGATTGTTTGCTTCAGTTGCACTACCAAGGACGGAAATGCTCCAGGAAAGCTCTTTTCATGCTGAGCTGATTCAAATGACCACAGCTGATCACAGTTGAAAGTCAAATGGCTTTGTGTGCTTTTGAGAAGGTGATTAGCTAAACCTGATTGAGTTTACAAGTCATTTTTTGGAGTGGGGTGATCCTTTTTGCAAAGGAGTGATTTTTTTATTTATATTTATTTTTTTGACGTGTTTGTGTTATATCTTTCACTTGGATGTTATAAGTTGCAGTTGAGTAAATACAGCTGGATAAAACAAAAACTGTGTCTTCATTTCAGGCTGCAAAGTAACAAAATGTGATCATATTTAAGGGGGGTGATTATTTTCTATACCCACTGTATGTTTATTGTTGTTCTGTCAACTATTTTATAATTTTTATCGATCAGGCACCCCTAGTATTAAGACACATTATTTGTTGTCTATGATCATTTATTTATTTAGTCATTTAGCAGATGCTTTTATTCAAAGTGACTTACAATAAAAAGCAGTCAAAACTAACAAAAGAGCAACAATATATAAGTGCAAATGACAAGTCTCGGTTAGCCTAACGCAGTACACGTATCAAGGTGTATGTGTGTGTGTGTGTGTGTGTGT
>NW_015627262.1:520956-524776 GCF_001515625.1 Sinocyclocheilus rhinocerous
AAATCACTGAAATCAGAGTTCAGTATTATAGTGTAAGAATGACAACATGTCCACGTGTTCTAGTCTACACACACACACACACACACACGCAAAGAAAAACAAGTAGATAGAATAGAAAAAATAGAAAGCTTGCTTATTTTTTTTGTTTTGTTTTGTTTTTTTTAAATAAAAAAATAAAAAAAGATAAATATAGATAAAGTAGAATTAAAATAGAATAGAAAGTGTTAGAGTTAGAGGGTCAAATAAAGGGTTTTAAATAAAACAATAAAATTGTTGAGGGTCATTTAATGATATTTAGACAAAAAAAAGAATTATAAGTAATATTTATAAAACAAATAAATAATAAAGGATTGATTATATGCTATGAATGTTCTTAATCATTGTTAAAAAAAATTGTATAGACCAATTTCAGTGTTTGCAAACAGTGATGGTGTTTTTTTTTGTGGGCGGAGCCTATCTGGTGGCAGAAAATGCCAGGTTTAACGTAGCAGTCTATGCAAGCCATGGAATAAAAGAATCAAAAAGGTAATTTTGAGTTTATATTTCAAAATTCTGACTTTTTTTTCTTGCAATTACAAGATTATATCTCACAATTCTGGTAAGAAAAATCAACTCGTCATTTTCTCTTTTTCCCTCGGTTCAGAATCATGAGTTATAATCCCACACTTCTGGCTTTTTTTCCTCAGAATTGACAATCTCGCAATTGTTGAGTTGAATCAAGTCATAAAGTCCGAACTAGGAGGTATAAAAAAAGAAAAGCAAGAAAAAAAGTCAGAATTGTGAGGTAAAATAGGTAAATGTTATGTAAAATGTTATAGGTTGAAATAGTATTTCATGCTTTAACTGTAGGGCTAATACAATATGTCCCCTATATGTTTATTATATAGACCTATTGTTTAAATCAAATTTATGCTTTAAAAGTATGGGGAATCATAGCGGTTTTCATCCATAGTTTGTCTGTTTAAACGTCTGCGTTTAGCTTCAAATGACGTCTTTGATTACAGTATTATATAAAAATTATTTGCATTCCTATTCTGACATTCAAAGGCACAACAATACATTTTTCTCTTATTCCATGGGTTTTACCCATTTCCCTCCACTTGCTACCAGTGTTTTTCTGCCACCACAATGCGCGCGCAGCTGCAAGTGACGTAACTGTGACGACTACTCCAAATTGGTCTATATGGTCATGTCAGTCATATCAGTGTCCTAAAACCTGCTGAAACCGCTTGTGGCCGCCCTGTTAAAACCTCATGAGTAGCCAAATACTACTCACATTTATCTCAATTACCCCGCGTTATTGAAAACATTCAGTTGCAGAATAAATTAATCATAGATGACAGATATGCAGCAAATAACGTTTTTCTATCAGCCCTTAACTGTCTCGTTTTTACAGGTGGCATGTGGATACGCACACACACTGGCTCTTACAGACGAAGGATTTATTTACTCTTGGGGTGCAAACTCATATGGGCAGCTGGGTACTGGCAACAAAAGCAACCAGGCTGTGCCCACCCTCATCAATATGGAAAAGGAGAGGTAAGATTCAAATCGTAGCCTCCCACCTGACTGAATTGATATGGAGGAAAATAATTTGTCATCTCACCTGATTTTCTGTGCATTTGAATACATGTGGGTGACATTTTGGACATACTGGAATTCATACCTTTAGTTTATTTCATGCATTTCCAGAACATTTACCAAAGACAATGAAACTGTCATTGTCACTGTCACAGTTCAAGTGAAGTATGTCTACAGAAATCACTTCACCAGAAACTCAATTGTGGGAAACTGAGAGAACTCTTCACAGACAGTTGGGATTAGAGAGAAATATTTTTGTTTAGTTGTAACCATTTGAACTCCAGTTAAAACACTAAAGATAGTCTATATTGGCTTATCTATAACTTTTTAAGACTTGGAACAGAACGGCCCACAGTTTTACAATGCCATTTGTAAATACTAACATTTACATTTTTAAATTTATCAGAAATTATATATATTAAAAAAAATTCATTATATAACTATATACTGTATAATATTCTAGCCCTAGACCATAAGCCAGTAACTTCATGTAGATTATAGATTCCTCAGACCATAAGTCAGTAACTTTATATAGATTGTGGTTTGCCCTTCTTCAGACCACTGTTGGTGGGTTCTCATAAGTGCTGACCAGGAGCCTCACTGTTTCAGAGATGCTCTAACACAGCTGTCTGGCCACAACGGTTTGGTTCTTGTCAAAGTCACTCAGATCTTTATTCCCACCCATTTCTCCTGCACTAACACATTGACTACTTGAATGGATTTTTCATTTACCATATAAATTACCCAGACCTTCAAGTGATCTTGTCAGGAGATGATTAACAATATTCACTTCATTTATGTTCATAATGTTTTGGCTCATCAGAGTTTATGTGTGTGAGAACATAGATGCAGCAGAATGTTAAATCAAAACGTAATTGAACATGTTTAGATTCATCTAAAATAGTTATTCTGTAAATAAACCTTTATTTTTTTCAATTCTGTAGACTGTAGTTTCTGTAGTTCTTTCCAGTACTAAAGATTGTTTTGTTTTTTTTAATAAATGTTTCATCATAAACAATGGATTACTGTATGTGGTGGGTTGTTTACTGTCATTTCCTGCCAGTTTTGCTGTTTATCAATCAAAAATGGAATTTATATTTTATATTGAACATATAAAAAAGCTTTAACATGTTTGATCCTATAACAACAGCATCTGTGCCACTCATTTGTCTCCTGCAGAATGGTGGAGGTTGCTGCGTGTCACACCAGTCACACATCAGTGGCGAAAACACAGAGTGGTCAGGTGCTGATGTGGGGTCAGTGTCGGGGTCAGGCTGTGGCCTACCCTCACCTCACACACTTCACCAGCACTGATGATGTTTTCGCCTGCTTCGCCACACCAGCAGTCACCTGGCATCTCCTGTCTGTTGGTAAGAGCATTATTCTGGCTACTTTTTCAGCAGCATTGGTTTCTGAAGTATATCTTCAACTGACTTTGAGATTAGTCAGTTAAAAAAATATATAAAAAAAAACAACAAGACTTCATAGCCACTGAATTGAAATGAGGGAGCGAATTAGTACAACGGGCTATGATTTACTGGAAAAAAGGAGAAGGGTATAACTGAAGCCTGGAGATCTCCAAATGGGGGTGGAAACTCCAAAACGGGGTGGGAGCTCGAAGACAGGGTGTGGCTTTCTCCCATTGACAGACAGATACATGACATGCATGCATGATTTGATTTCCCAAACCAGTTCAACGCAAACTCCTCCCTGCTGATTCTAAAGATTTCATTGGTCATGTCATTCACATTCCTGATTTCTTGGACAATGATACAACCAATACAAACCCCTAACCCTACCCTAAACCCTAACCTTAACCATTGAAACTGGCTGCTGGGCGGGGTTTGCTGAATTGCACGGGGAAGCTGGGGCTTCGGATGTCCGTAACTCCCCAACCGAACCTTGCCTGACAATAGGACCTTTTTAGTTACACCCAGCATCAACTCCCCCTTCCTACATGCGAAGCTTGAGCCCCGGGGCCCCACTATTACATAGAATAAAAGTGATACAGATAAACGCACCCATGCAATGCGCTGGAACGGCTCATGGAAGAGATTGCGGGGGATTCCCGCTTATTAGATGGGGGAGCAAGGTTGGTTGCATTTTTAAAAGCATATTTATTTTGTAGCATATTGTATAACTTTTTAAGCTATATATATATACCCCGGAGGATGCTCTGCACCGAACCAAATGGAGACGGGCGTGCAGAACAGCAGACCCTGCACCCAAGCGGGAGGGA
>NW_015627262.1:524786-528185 GCF_001515625.1 Sinocyclocheilus rhinocerous
CGCCACCGATTCTTCGTCGCTTTTTACGACGTGGCCATACCACCAGAGTCGTCCTTCTCGCATCTTCTCCACGATTGGGGCGATGCCCATCTGCTTTCTGACGTCTTCGTTTGTCACGTGGTCCCATCGGGTGATACCAAGACACCATTGCAGCATTCGCATTTCCATTGCGTGAAGGGCCTGCTCGTGCTTGGTTGTTGCCGGCCAACACTCCGATCCATAGAGGGCTATGGGACATACCACGGCCTTGTAAATCTAGGCTTTCATTCGAATGGGAATCTTCATCTTCTTAATGGCTGTATCCACTTTCACGTGGTCCCATCGGGTGATACCAAGACACCATTGCAGCATTCGCATTTCCATTGCGTGAAGGGCCTGCTCGTGCTTGGTTGTTGCCGGCCAACACTCCGATCCATAGAGGGCTATGGGACATACCACGGCCTTGTAAATCTAGGCTTTCATTCGAATGGGAATCTTCATCTTCTTAATGGCTGTCTCCACTTCCGCTGTCGTGATCGGCATGACTGGGTCAGAGACGGGGTGGGCGCTTTGGATTGGCGGCTGAGGTTGAAAATGACGGCGAAGATCTCGGCACCTCTGCGCCCAAGAAGTTTCCAGGCTTCGATGGGGATATCGTCGGGACCGGTTGTTTTCCCTGTTCTTCATCTTCTTAATGGCTGTCTCCACTTCTGCTGTCGTGATCGGCATGACAGGGCCAGAGATGGGGTGGGCGCTTTGGATTGGCGGATGAAGAAATTTGTCGTTGCTGATCTTTGCGAAGTAATCGCTCCAGCGCTGGAGGATGGCGGGGGCATCTCGCAAGGTGTTGCCATCGTTGTCCTTGACGTGCTTAACTTGGCCGAAATCCTGCGTTGCGCGATGGCGGGCGTTGGCCAATCAATACATTTTGTTAGCTTCCTCGGGCGTGTCCAGCTCTTTGTTAAGCCGGTCATGGAATGCGGCTTTTGCCACCGCGACTGCTCGCTTCGCCGCCGATTTGAGTGCTTTGTATTGTTCGTAGTCCAGTTGGCTGCGGGATTGGTGCCACGCTTTGAACGCCGCTTTTTTTCTCCTTGACCGCCTTTTGCACTTTGTCGTTTCACCACCAAATTTGCTTGTCGATCATCCGCTTTCCCAGCTTCGTCTTTCCGAGGGCGCCACTCGCCGCGTCGTGGATTCAGCCGACCACGTCGCTCCAGATGGCGTCCACCAGCTGGTCAAGGTCCACGTCGTCGAGTCTGAGGGCGCTGCTTAGTTGATCCTTGTTCTCAGGGAGCTTCCACCACTTGATCCGCTCCGTCCCGGTCGTCCACGCTCGCCGATGCTGTCCGAGGTCCAATTGGATGTCCATAACAAGGAGACCCGATCCGATGGGATCACCTTAACATTGGTTGCCAGTTTCAGGTCGCGCCGTCTAAGCATCCAATAATCGATCTGGGTCGTTCTTCCACCGCTGCTGTAGGTGATGAGATGCGTCGGTCTCTTCGTGAAGAAGGTGTTGGCCACAGCAAGATCGTGGGCCTAGGCGCAGTCGGGGACTCGGTCACTGTCGTCGTTGCGGGTGCCATTCCCTTGCCCGCCATGTACTCGCTCGTATCAGTCTCTTTCCGACCCGATGTGTCCATTTCAGGTCTCCACCGAGCACCAGGCGTTCTTCCGGGTCGATTGATCGAAGATGGGCTTCCAGGCTCTCCCAGAACCTGTCCTTAACGACGGTCGCGCACCCAGTTTGCGGGGCATAGCACGAGACGACTCGCATCGACGTCGATACAGAGGTGATCTTGATGGACATAAGCCGGTCGTACACCCGGTTGACTTTGACGCTATCCCGCAGCTTTTCACTGACCGCGATTCCGATGCCATTCTTGGGTGGATCGTTCGCCGTTGTAGTAGAGCTTGTAGCCGTTGCCAATGTCCCTGGCTTTTGCTCCCTCGCGATGTGATGCGGCGGGTCTTGAGGACGTTGGCCAATTCGCGGCTTCTTCCGGTCATCGTACCGATGTTGATTGTACCCAATCGTAGTCGTAATCGGACTAGCGTCTTTGGCCCACCTCGTCCACAGGCGGATAGCCCTCGCCAATTTCTCGCGCCGTTCGGGCGATGACTACGCGCGTCACCTAATACGGGGTATGCCCTAGCTTGATCGTGTCCATTTAGAGCTGACATTGCATTTGATGCGGCCGATGGTATCCCCGACCGATGTGCCGCTCCATATATATACAGTGCCGTGAAAAGGTTTTTGCCCCCTTCCTGTTTTAATTTTTTGCATATTTGTCACACTTAAAAGATTCAGATCATCAAACCAATTTTAATATTACGCAAAGATAATGCAAGTAAATACAAAATGCAGTTTTTAAATGATAATTTCATGACAAATATGCAAACAATTAAAAAAAACAGGAAGGGGGCAAAAACTTTTTCACACCACTGTATACATACAGTCGTGGTCAGAATTACTGGCACCCTTGGTAAATATGATCAAAGAAGACTGTGAAAATAAATCAACATTGTTAATCATTTTGATCTTTTATTTAAAAAATTCACAAATCTAACCTTTCATTGGAGAATAAGAATTTAAAATGGGGGGAAAGATCATTGACATAAATGTTTTTCTCTAATACACATTGGACACAATTAACGGCACCCTTTTATTCAATGCTTTTTGAAACCTCCATTTGGCATAATAACAGCTCTGAGTTTTCTCCTATAATGCCTGATGAGGTTAGAGTTTGGGCGGCGTTATGCAAATCTTCCGAGATCGTGACGTAGGTATGTGGGGGTGTGTTAGAACGAGCCGTTTTAGGTAGTTGTGGCTGACTCTGAACTTTTATAAAGAATATCTCTTTGGATTTGAGACTTTAGTCTTTGCAACTTTACAGATCTTCTTTATGCACCAAGAGCTTGTAACACTCCAAAGAGAAAGGAAAAATTGAAATCGCATCATATGACCCCTTTAAGCAAATATATTTTATGTAAGATTAATTCAACTTTATGCAAGAATAGGTGTTTGATTTACTAACGCTGATGTGGAGACTCCACCCCCTTTTGGAGTTCATGGCCTATTTTGGAGGTCTCCGGACTGCAGTTATATCTACTTGGGGAAAAGAAAAGAATTAATCAAATATATATTATCACAATATTTTTTCCCATATCATACAGTATTGATAATTGTCACACTATTCATTTACCATTAATGGGGAAGGAAATGCTTGTATGATTTAAAAATATATATATATATTATTATTATAATTACTTTGAGAAGTACATTTTATTATTAGTGCTTATATATCTCTGCCATAATTTCTTCAAATAATGAAAGTGAAAGTGACGTGACATGTGGCCAAGTATGGTGACCCATACTAGGAATTAGTGCTCTGCGTTTAACCCATCCTAAGTGCA